>NC_086449.1:816030917-816230917 GCF_028390025.1 Pseudophryne corroboree | reverse complement strand
ACTTCAGGTAGTGAAGCCAGTTCTCTCTGGAAGAAAATCGATAGAGCCGAAATCTGGACCTTAATGGAACCCAATTTTAGGCCCATAGTCACCCCTGACTGTAGAAAGTGCAGGAAACGGCCCAGCTGAAATTCTTCCGTTGGGGCCTTCCTGGCCTCACACCACGCAACATATTTTCGCCATATGCGGTGATAATGGTTTGCGGTTACTTCTTTCCTAGCTTTAGGCTAGGCGTAGGAATGACTTCCTCCGGAATGCCCTTTTCCTTCAGGATCCGGTGTTCAACCGCCATACCGTCAAACGCAGCCGCAGTAAGTCTTGGAACAGACAGGGCCCCTGCTGCAGCAGGTCCTGTCTGAGCGGCAGAGGCCATGGGTCCTCTGAGATAATTTCTTGAAGTTCCGGGTACCAAGCTCTTCTTGGCCAATCCGGAACAATGAGTATAGTTCTTACTCCTCTTCTCCTTATTATCCTTAGTACCTTTGGTATGAGAGGAAGAGGAGAGAACAC
The DNA here is from genome assembly GCF_028390025.1 of Pseudophryne corroboree. Taxonomy (NCBI): domain Eukaryota; kingdom Metazoa; phylum Chordata; class Amphibia; order Anura; family Myobatrachidae; genus Pseudophryne; species Pseudophryne corroboree. Next base: position 816,230,407 of record NC_086449.1, on the reverse strand, counting down.
ATAAACCGACCGGTACACCCACGGTGTCACTAGAGTGTCCACAGCTATCGCCTGCGGGTCTCTTGACCTTACGCAATACTTTTCTAGCTTTTTGTTTAGGCGGGACGCCATCATGTCCACCTGTGGCCTTTCCCAACGGTTTACAATCAGTTGGAAGACTTCTGGATGAAGTCCCCACTCTCCCGGGTGGAGGTCATGCCTGCTGAGGAAGTCTGCTTCCCAGTTGTCCACTCCCGGAATGAACACTGCTGACAGTGCTAACACGTGATTTTCCGCCCATCAGAGAATCCTTGTGGCTTCTGCCATCGCCGTCCTGCTTCTCGTGCCGCCCTGTCGGTTTACATGGGCGACCGCCGTGATGTTGTCTGACTGGATCAGTACCGGCTGGTTTTGAAGCAGGGGTTTTGCCTGACTTAGGGCATTGTAAATGGCCCTTAGTTCCAGAATATTTATGTGCAGGGAAGTCTCCTGACTTGACCATAGTCCTTGGAAGTTTCTTCCCTGTGTGACTGCCCCCCAGCCTCGAAGGCTGGCATCCGTGGTCACCAGGACCCAGTCCTGTATGCCGAATCTGCGGCCCTCTTGAAGATGAGCACTCTGCAGCCACCACAGCAGAGACACCCTTGTCCTTGGAGACAGGGTTATCAGACGATGCATCTGAAGATGCGATCCGGACCACTTGTCCAACAGGTCCCACTGAAAGGTTCTTGCATGAAACCTGCCGAATGGAATCGCTTCGTAGGAAGCTACCATTTTTCCCAGGATCCGCGTGCAGTGATGCACCGACACCTGTTTTGGTTTTAGGAGTCCTCTGACTAGAGATGACAGCTCCTTGGCCTTCTCCTCCGGGAGAAACACTTTTCTCTGTTCTGTGTCCAGAACCATCCCCAGGAACAGTAGACGTGTCGTAGGGACCAGCTGTGACTTTGGAATGTTTAGAATCCAGCCGTGCTGTTGTAGCACTTCCCGAGATAGTGCTACCCCGACCAACAACTGCTCTCTGGACCTCGCCTTTATCAGGAGATCGTCCAAGTACGGGATAATTAAAACTCCCTTCTTTCGTAGGAGTATCATCATTTCGGCCATTACCTTGGTAAAGACCCTCAGAGCCGTGGATAGACCGAACGGCAACGTCTGGAATTGGTAATGACAATCCTGTACCACAAATCTGAGGTACTCCTGGTGAGGATGGTAAATGGGGACATGCAGGTAAGCATCCTTGATGTCCAGTGATACCATGTAATCCCCTTCGTCCAGGCTTGCAATAACCGCCCTGAGCGATTCCATCTTGAACTTGAATTTTTTTATATATGTGTTCAAGGATTTTAAATTTAAAATGGGTCTCACCGAACCGTCCGGTTTCGGTACCACAAACATTGTGGAATAGTAACCCATTCCTTGTTGAAGTAGGGGCACCTTTACTATCACTTGTTGTGAATACAGCTTGTGAATTGCCTGTAACACTGCCTCCCTGCCTGAGGGAGTGGTTGGCAAGGCAGATTTGAGGAAACGGCGGGGGGGAGACGTCTCGAATTCCAGCTTGTACCCCTGAGATACTACTTGAAGGATCCAGGGATCCACCCGTGAGCGAGCCCACTGATTGCTGAAATATTTGAGACGGGTCCCCACCGTACCTGGCTCCGCCTGTGAAGCCCCAGCGTCATGCTGTGGACTTAGAGGAAGCGGGGGAGGACTTTTGCTCCTGGGAACTGGCTGTATGCTGCAGCTTCTTTCCCCTACCTCTGCCTCTGGGCAGAAAGGACGCGCCTTTAACCCGCTTGCCCCAATTGGGCCGAAAGGACTGTACCTGATAATACGGTGCTTTCTTTGGTTGTGAGGGAACATGGTGTAAAAATGTAGACTTCCCAGCTGTTGCTGTGGAAACGAGGTCCGAGAGACCATCCCCGAACAACTCCTCACCCTTATAAGGCAGAACTTCCATGTGTCGTTTGGAATCTGCATCTCCTGTCCACTGCCGAGTCCATAACCCTCTCCTGGCAGAAATGGACATTGCACTAATTTTGGATGCCAGCCGGCAAATATCCCTCTGTGCATCCCTCATGTATAAAAGTGTGTCTTTTATATGCTCTACGTTTAGCAATATAGTGTCCCTGTCTAGGGTATCTATATTTTCTGACAGGGAATCTGACCACGCAGCAGCAGCACTGCACATCCAGGCTGAAGCAATAGCCGGTCTCAGTATAACACCTGTGTGTGTATATATAGATTTCAGGATAGCCTCCTGCTTTCTATCAGCAGATTCCTTCAGGGCGGCCGTATCCGGAGACGGTAGTGCCACCTTCTTTGACAAGCGTGTGAGCGCTTTATCCACCCTAGGGGATGTTTCCCAGCGTGACCTATCCTCTGGCGGGAAAGGGTACGCCATTAGTAACCTCTTAGAAATTACCAGCTTTTTATCGGGGGAAGCCCACGCTTCTTCACACACTTCATTTAACTCTTCAGATGGAGGAAAAGCTACTGGTAGTTTTTTCTCTCCAAACATAATACCCTTTTTTGTGGTACCGGGGGTAACATCAGAAATGTGCAACACATTTTTCATTGCCTCAATCATGTAACGTGTGGCCCTACTGGAAGTTACATTAGTCTCATCGTCGTCGACACTGGAGTCAGTATCCGTGTCGACATCTGTGTCTGTCATCTGAGGTAGCGGGCGTTTTAGAGCCCCTGATGACTTTTGAGACGCCTGGGCAGGCACAGGCTGAGAAGCCGGCTGTCCCACATTAGGTATGTCGTCAAACCTTTTATGCAAGGAGTCGACACTGTCGTGTAATTCCTTCCACAGCACCATCCACTCAGGTGTCGACCCCGCAGGGGGTGACATCACGTTTACAGGCATTTGCTCCGCCTCCACATAAGCCTCATCAAACATGTCGACACAGCCGTACCGACACACCGCAAACACACAGGGAATGCTCTGACAGAGGACAGGACCCCACAAAGCCCTTTGGGGAGACAGAGTGAGAGTATGCCAGCACACACCAGAGCGCTATATAACACAGGGATCCCACTATAAATGAGTGTTTTCCCTTATAGCTGCTTTTTTATATATCATATATATCTCCTATATAATAGCCCAGATCTGTGATCTTGTGATTCATTTGCTAACGCTGGGCGGAGTCACAACAGTGGGCGGAGTTAGTCAAATGAGTCACAGACCTGGCCAAATCTATAGGACACTGCAGAAGCAGATAGTATGGACATGGCACAGGCAGGGTGCATACCTCCCAGCTTTCACACACACACACACACACACACACACACACACACACACACACACACACACGGCGAAAAGGGGGCGTGGCTTCGCGGGAATGCCCCGTTTTCGTCAGTGATGGGGCATGCCCAGCGCTCTGTGAGCTGCTGGCATGCCCCCAGGGGCTGATTATGAGTCCGGGGGGCACAGGGTACTTGAGACAGGGGAGCCCTATCTCATTGCTGTGCCTGCTGTGGGTTGGGGGCGTGGCCTAATCGCGGGACGCGAGGCCACACCCCATTATGCAAATTCCGGGATTTTTTTTTTTTTTTATGGAATTTTGGCCCCTCAGCTAGGGGTAAATCCAGAGGGGGTAGTCGCTCCCCCTATACACCCGCACAGGCAGAAGAAAGCAGGGAGACTGCTGCCTCCCTGTAACACCACAGACCTGCCAATACGCAGCAGCATGTGCTGACTGTAGCACAATGCTGCCGCTGTTGCTGGCAGGACGGGGGAGCTTCTGAGCTGGGACAGAGCTACTCGAGCCGGGGGGGCCCCTAAAACTGTGGGCCCAACGGTACGTACCGCCTGCCCCCCCCTTAATCCAGCTCTGCTGCTGGAACCCCCCCTTAATCCGTACCCCCTGATGCCCCCTCTCCCTCTGTCTCCACTATTCACCGCTGCTCTGCTAAGCAGAACAGCGAGTACAGGAGCTTTCCAACTGCTCCCCCCTCCCCCACCCGCAGAACACTGCGACCCGCGGGTGGGACAGCGGGACAGACCCCAAAAAATGGGACTGTCCCGCGAAAATTGGGACATTTGGGAGGTATGGGGGTGTGTGAGGGGGTATGCCATACTTGACCCCCACATCAGCATAGTCAGCAGGGTCTCTCTGGCGGGGAGGAGCGTCACATTCTGGCACACTCCACGCTTCTTAGCTGTAGTTTTGTGGGTCACCAGCCGCTGTGCACTTTCCGTACTGCCTCTGTTATCTCCAGCCCCTGCGACCCCACCGCTAGCTGCAGCGCTGCCACCCGCAGTGAGTTGCGCCCAGCTCCTTCACACACTTTAGCCGGCGGGTAGCGCTGCAGAAGTCCGCGCTGCTTGCAGGCTCTGACCCCCTCCTCCCTCCAGCATCAGCGTCTCCTGGGAGCTAACCAGTCACTCCCAGTCTCCCCTTACCATAGTGCCCAGCAGCCGTGAGGTCCGCGCCACGTGCATGCTATGACCCCCTCCTCCCTCCAGCCGCAGCATCTCCTGGGGGCTAACCAGTCACTCCCAGTCTCACCTTACCACAGTGCTCGGCAGCTGCGCGAGGTCTGCGGTGTGTGACTGAGGAGGGGGGGAGTGATAAGGACGGGCAGAGGAAGCAGGAATACAGCCTAAGAGAGTCAGCCATGCCAAGTCTCCACCAGCAGCAGATGCCAACAGGTTGGAGTGGAACAGCAGCAGCCAGCAGCAGTGACTCCGGTAAGACACATCTGTCTGTCACCACTGTTCTGTCCCTAATACCAATCTCTCCCGTGCCCTGTGTTCTGTCATGTCCCTGTCACCCCTGGCCTTGACCTGCCACCCTTATCCTGGCCCTTTCACCCTTATCCTGGCCCTTTCACCCTTATCCTGGCCCTGTCACCCTTATGCTGGCCCTGCTACCCCTATACTGGCCCTGTCACCCCTGTCCTGGTCCTGCCGCCCCTACACTGACCCTGTCACCCCTATCCTGTCCCTGTCATTTCTGTCCTGGCCCCGTCGCCCATGTCCTGGCCCCGTCACCCCTGTCCTGGCCCCGTCACCCCTGTTCTGACCCTGTCACCCCTGTTCTGACCCTGTCACCCCTGTCCTGGCCCAGTCAACCCTGTTCTGACCCTGTCACCCCTGTCCTGGCCCTGTTACTGCATACCCTCCAACTACCTTTTTGGCAGGTACAGTACCCGCAGCACCTCCAGACCTCTCCCCAATGCACCACACCTCCGCACCTTCCCCTCCACCACATGCGGCACTCCACCCCTCCCCCACATGCTGTGCCTCCAGACCCCCTACACCACCCGCGGCTCCCACTCCTCCGCCCCTTCACCACCCCCAGCAATCTCCAGGCCCCCTCCACCATTCACCCCCCTTATATGTCTCCCCCACACCTTCCCCCCTCCACCCGCAGCATCTGCAGACACCCTCCTCCATCCGCGGTCCCCCCCTCCCCCACCCCTCCCCCACCAATGGCACCCCCGCACCTGCCCCACCACCACCTGCAGCACCTCCGGACCTCCTTCCCCATCTGCCGCAACACCCATACCTGCCCCTCCCCTACCCATGGCGCCTACGGACCCCTACCCCACCAGCAGCACTCCCGCCCCTTCCCATCCCACAGCACCACCGGAACCCTTCACCCATCTGCAACATCCCCACACCTGCCCCTCCCCCACCCATGGCACCCCTGCCCCTCCCCCACCTGCAGTGCCTCCGGACCCCTCCCCCATCTGCATCCCCCACTCCTCTGCCCCTCCCCCACCCGCAGCACCTCCCAACCCTTCCCCATCCGGGCCCCACCCCCACTTCCGCCCCCCCTCCATCCGCAGCATCTACAGACACCATCCGCAGTCCCCCCCGCACCCGCTACATTCTGTACATTGTGGCCTGCAGGTGCTGTTCACGCCGTCGCAAGGGGCTGCGCCTCCTTCACCATCGCACACCCTTTCATTGTGCAATATTTAACCACTAACAAAGGAATGCAGGTGATACTCCATATAACACAAATATTGAACCCCAGAAAGGCATGCAAGGGTTAAGGGGGCGTAGCCCCTTGCGACGGTGTGAAGAGCGCCCGTAGGGCGCGATGAAGCACCTAGTATATATATATATCTATACTGCGCCTAAATTTAGTGCCCCCCCTCTCTTTTTTACCCTTCTGTAGTTTCTCAGACTGCAGGGGAGAGCCAGGGAGCTTCCTTCCAGCGGAGCTGTGAGGGAAAAATGGCGCCAGTGTGCTGAGGGAGATGGCCCCGCCCCTTTTTCGGCTGACTTTCTCCCGCTTTTTCTGGAATACTGGCAGTGGTAATTTTACATCTATATAGCCCCTAGGACTATATATGATGTAGATTTGCCAGCCAAGGTGTTTTTATTGCTGCTCAGGGCGCCCCCCCCCCCCAGCGCCCTGCACCCATCAGTGACCGAAGTGTGAGGCAGGGGCGGAACTACTGGCGGGGCAGGCAGTGCATTGCACTGGGGCCCCGCCGCACTCAAGGGCCCACAGCCGCCGGCCGGCATTACATGAATGAGTCACAATGACTCATTGTATGTCATGCCGCAGCCGCACACCAGCGCTCCCGTGACCCGCCCGTCATAAGGAACGATTCTGGCCACCCGCACACGAAGGAGGGAGGTGGGTCCGTCCCTCACTCCCTCATATACAAACAGGTCACAGTCTCTCAGTGAAGGAGAGAGCCGCAGCAGCGCTTTGTTACTGGTGGAGGCGCTGCTGCTGCTGCTCCTCTGCTTCACTATAGGCTGTCTCTGAGAACAGCCTATAGGGAAGCAGAGGGGCAGCAGCAGCAGCGCCTCCACCAGTAACACAGCGCTGCTGCGGCTCCCTCCTCCACCTCCCTCCTCCTTCTTCTCTACTGCCCGGGAAGCTGCACCGAGGAGCCTGAGCCAACAGAGAGGGTAAGTATAATTCTTCTTTCTTTCTTTCTTTCTTTCTTTCTTTCTTTCTTTCTGTCTCTTTCTTTTTTTATTTGTTGGGACTGCCTGCCGCAATGTGTAAAAAGGGGGGACTGCCTGCCGCTATGTATAAAAATGGGGAATCTGCCTGCCGCAATGTAAAAAATGGGGAATCTGCCTGCCGCAATGTAAAAATGGGGAATCTGCCTGCCGCAATGTAAAAATGGGGAATCTGCCTGCCGCAATGTGTAAAAATGGGGAATCTGCCTGCCGCTATGTGTAAAAATGGGGAATCTGCCTGCCGCAATGTGTAAAAATGGGGAATCTGCCTGCCGCTATGTATAAAAATGGGGAATCTGCCTGCCGCTATGTATAAAAATGGGGAATCTGCCTGCCGCTATGTGTAAAAAGGTAGAATCTGCCTGCCGTAATGTGTAAAAAGGGCACGCTATCTGCCGTTATGTGTAAAAGTGTATGGTGTCTGCCGCTATGTGTAACGAGGGCACGCTGTCTGCCGCTATGTGTAACGAGGGCACGCTGTCTGCCATTGTGTAAAAAGTGTATGCTGTCTGCCGCTATGTGTAACGAGGGCACGCTGTCTGCCGTTATGTGTAAAAAGTGCACGCTGTCTGCCGTTATGTGTAAAAAGGGGAATCTGTTCGCTGTAAGGAGTAAAAGGGTCTCTACCTGGTGTAGTGGTGCTACTGTGCGGCGTAATTTGAAGAATGGAGACTACTGTGCACCGTTTTATGAATTGGTATTATTTTGTGGACACACCCCTTCCCCACGAAGCCACGCCACTATGTATTTTTGCGCGCGCCTACGGCGCGCACTGCCCATGGGGTGAACTTGGATGGGATGGGGGGGGGGCCCAAAGCATTTTGTTGCACCTGGGCCCACCGCTTGCTTGTTCCCCCACTGGTGTGAGGTGTACATGAGGAGCAATGGCGCACAGCTGCAGTGCTGTGCGCTACCTTGGTGAAGACTGAAGTCTTCTGCCGCCGATTTTCCGGACCTCTTCGTTGCTTCTGGCTCTGTAAGGGAGGACGGCGGCGCGGCTCCGGGAACGAACACCAAGGTCGGGTCCTGCGGTCGATCCCTCTGGAGCTAATGGTGTCTAGTAGCCTAAGAAGCCCAAGCTACCACCAGTTAGGTAGGTTCGCTTCTTCTCCCCTTAGTCCCTCGCTGCAGTGAGTCTGTTGCCAGCAGATCTCACTGTAAAATAAAAAACTAAAATATACTTTCTTTCTAGGAGCTCAGGAGAGCCCCTAGTGTGCATCCAGCTCAGCCGGGCACAAGATTCTAACTAAAGTCTGGAGGAGGGTCATAGTGGGAGGAGCCAGTGCACACCAGTTAGCCCTAAAGCTTTCTTTATAGTTGCATACCTCCCAACATGACCCTCTCCAGGAGGGACACAATGCTCTGCTTCTGGACTTTTCTCTTAATGCATGATTGTCTGCACCTGTTTTGAACAGGTTAATGGATAAGACTGGTGTTTCAGCACAGGTGCTGGCAATCATAAATTAAGAGGAAAGTCCAGGAGCAGAGCATTGTGTCCCTCCTGGAGAGGGTCATGTTGGGAGGTATGTAGTTGTGCCCAGTCTCCTGCGGAGCCGCTATTCCCCATGGTCCTTACGGAGTCCCAGCATCCACTTAGGACGTCAGAGAAAAAAAAGGTACTGCGATAGATAGATAGATAGATAGATAGATAGATAGATAGATAGATAGAGGACACCAGACACAATATAGAAGCAGAGTCAGGGACTCACCTGATGGATGTAGGAGGAGCTGCCAGCGTGTACCAGCAATGATCAGGGACAGGTGTCACAGCACACGTGTGACCAGCAGCACTCAGACCTGGGAGTCAGGTAGAGATGGCTCCTCACTCTCTGTCTCAACACAGTGACTCGAATCAGGAAGTAGTAAGAATGATTCGAGTCACTCCCTGTGTAATGAGTGGAGACAGCTGCAGCAGTAACCTCTCTCAGCCAGAGGGAGGAGACTCAGTGTGTCGTTCAGTCAGTGTGTACCTTGGCCCTCATTCCGAGTCGTTCGCTCGGTAATTTTCATCGCATCGCAGTGAAATTCCGCTTAGTACGCATGCGCAATATTCGCACTGCGACTGCGCCAAGTAATTTTACAATGAAGATAGTATTTTTACTCACGGCTTTTTCTTCGCTCCGGCGAACGTAGTGTGATTGACAGGAAATGGGTGTTACTGGGCGGAAACACGGCGTTTTAGGGGCGTGTGGATAAAAACGCTACCGTTTCCGGAAAAAACGCAGGAGTGGCCGGAGAAACGGGGGAGTGTCTGGGCGAACGCTGGGTGTGTTTATGACGTCAAACCAGGAACGACAAGCACTGAACTGATCGCAGATGCCGAGTAAGTCTGAAGCTACTCTGAAACTGCTAAGTAGTTTGAAATCGCAATATTGCGAATACATCGGTCGCAATTTTAAGAAGCTAAGATACACTCCCAGTAGGCGTAGGCTTAGCGTGAGCAACTCTGCTAAATTCGCCTTGCGAGCGATCAACTCGGAATGAGGGCCCTTGTCTTCCGCTCTGAGTGTCATCTGTCTCACACTGACTGTGGGAGGGACGAGGGAGCAGTCACAACTCACCAGTCAGCAGGGCCATCTTAACAGCAGTGTGGGCCCCTGGGCACAGCAATGCACTGGGGCCCCTACCCATCCTCCAGGGGGGGTGCTATCAGCGGCAGCTTTGATGTCCCGCGGGCGGTATGGGGTGTTCTATCTTCTGCTCAGCATATAAGACCTGGAGCAGTAATTTCTACTAATTACTGCTTTACTGCACAGATGGGGAGGGAGGGAGGGAGAACACTAAACTGTAGAAGGTGGCATTGGGATGAATGAAGGGGCCTCGGTACATGACTTTCAGGGTGGTATGGGGTGTTTAATATGTAAGGAAGGGGTCGATAGTGGAGTGGGCTTAATATTCATCATTTTCTAGTGAGAGAGCAGCTTGCTTGACTGCAGATATCTCAAGTTCCTGTAAAAAGATTTCTTAGCTCTGAATGGGATAAAATATTAGAGTGCCTCACCTGTCAGGAGGTACTGGGGACTTGGGGATCAGAGTTCAGGAGCCAAAGCAATCCACCAATGAATATATAAAACTGCATATTAGGCGTGTGGAGCTTGAGCAGGGACCAGTTGCTTGAAGGCTGATATCTCTGGTTCTGGGCATAGTAGAGAAAATCTGCCAGTGTCCACCGAAAGTGGAGAGTCCCAGATTTTGAACTGTACCCTCAGAAAAACTGTACGTCATACAGAAACTGAGATATCTGGCTGGGAAGAGCAATTAACAGGCTTGGATGGGGACCACTGCTTTGAAGTTCGATATCTCTGGTTCCCTATGGCCGATTTTCAAAACTCTGGTACCTCTGGAAAGAGGGGACCCTCAGCTATCAGCCTAGGGCCCTTATACTCTTGGGGCCCTTGGGCAAGAGCCCATTGAGCCCATACGAAAAGACGGCCCTGCCAGTCAGTGAGTGCTGCGCTGCTGTGCCTGATTCATTCATCCTGAGTCTGCCTGTGAGTGGAGACAGTTGTACACTGTGTAGACTCAGTGACTCATACCCCTTTTCCACTAGCTGTTTTTACCCGTGTTTTTGCACGGGGGCGCGCATCGACACGGATTTTTAGTAGGTGGAAACGGGTCAACACGGGTTGAGTGACCCGGGTATCCAACCCGGCTATTTACCTGGGTAGAACACGGTAATGACACGGATAGCGGTGCAGTGGAAACGGTCATTACACGTGTTTTCAGACCCGAGTAACGCTCTGAGACGCTGATTGGTGCTTCTGGGGCACTGGAAGATGATGTCATCCCTGGGAGACACGCTGGGCACATGCAGGCATTGAGGCAGCAAACAAAACACTCTGAAGTCGCGCTGGGTACATACAGATATTTTTATTGCAGCAGCTTCCAAACAAACAGACAATATACAGCAGCAGAAGCTCCAGCACAGCAACATGGCTAGCCATACCTGGACAGACACAGAGATCAAAGAGCTGCTTAATATTCAGGGAGAGGAAGAAATTAGAAGGCAGGTGACTGGAACAGTTAAGGATGCTATCGTCTACAAGAACATATCCCTTATGCTGGCAGAAAGGGGCATCCAAAAAACCCAGCAACAAGTCGTTAACAAATTGAAGGCACTACACAGACAATTCACCAAAGTACACGACCATAACCGCAAGAAAAGTGGTGCTGGGCGTATGGAATGGGCATATTATTTATGACCTATGTTATAGTGTCTTCGGCAAAACTGCGATAACAAATCCCATAGCACTATCGTCATCCAGCTCTGCCAGTCGCCAGATGTCAGTCGACGAGGACTGTGAGGAAACACAGCACAGCCTTCCCAGCTCACAATGCAGCCCATCATCCCCGCTGCTTATATCGGACAGCAGTTTTGAAGACTCGACCGTCAATGATGATTCCATCAGTGCCACTATTGAGGACGTACCACAGTCTCAGGCGGAGACGTCGCAACTCGCAACCCCCCAAGACCACGACTTTGCGCTCAAATAGTAAGTATTACCATTACAAATACAGTTGCAGCAGTCCCTATATGTAAAGGCATGGTAATGTTGCAGAGTATAGCTAGTGTGCAGGTGGGAGAAGGCCACAAACACGTATATGCTACCACTGCTATTTTTTAATAGAATCATGGTAATGTTGCAGAGTATAGCTAGTGTGCAGGTGGGAGAAGGCCACAAACACGTATATGCTACCACTGCTATTTTTATATTGTTGCTTACATTCTGTTTCATCTCCTTCACAGTCTACAACGTTCCACAGCGGAAAAAGAAACTGAACAAAACAGAACAAACGGTCAAAGCAATGAAGTCCATTATCGTGGATCACCTGCGTGAGGCAGATAGTGAGCTCAATGCCCAGGAAGATGCACGGCTTGAGAGATTCCTTGCGTCAGAAAAAGAAATGCATCAAACTTTTATGAGTCAGTTAATGACCATGCATGATAGGCAGATGACATTTTTTGAATGCACGTTTGCACGTACCATAGGGAATACCACACAAACACAACAGCAAGACACAGCCTACCCACAGCACCCATATGGTCCATACAACTATGAGCCTCCCTCAAATCCCCCAACACAAATCCCGCAATCCTCAGAATTTCGGGTATATAGACAACTGCCTTAGAGCAGCGGGTTATAAAACAATGTTTGTGTTTTAAGGTTATGTTTGCACTGTATCCTCAACCCTGATACCTACAAATGCAAACATTATTTTGATTTTACAGAGTGCCCTGTTGGCACTTTAAAGTTTTATAGTGTTACCTCAGAAAATGGGCAGTGGGATCCAGATATTTGGGCTACCTTTTTATATTGTTACCTCAGAAAATGTGCGGCAGTGCGATCCAAATATTGGGGGTGACCCGATATCTGCCAAACCAAACATTAGGGTTTTTTTTTTACAGAGTGCCCTGTTTGCACTTTACTCTTTTACCTCAGGGCAGGTGTCTTCACCATGTGGCCCTCTAGCTGTTGTGGAAACACATAGCAACACATGCTGGTACATGTTGTTCCACAACAGCTGGAGGGACACATGTTGAAGACCCCTTGCGTTATGTGGAATTTTACAGTGACATGTTTGCACTTAAATATTTTATATTGTTACCTCAGAAAATGTGTGCCAACTGTTTAAAAGAAAAAATATAATAACAACTTTTGAACCAAATTTTTATAACTGAAAAAACGAAATAAACAAAAATTGTTTGCACACAAAAACTTGTCTGTTTTCTCTACTGCAACATTGTTTGAAGATTAGCTGCAATGGTGGCCCTTATGCACTCGCTGGCAGCGTCATGCCCCCCCACCAAGCCTGGTGCATCATGTACAGCGACCCCCGCCCCATGATCATGTATATTCCACTCGGGGAGAAAGTTTTCCTTTTGTATCTCACATATGTTATGGAGAATGCAGCAGGCCGCTACTATATCTGGCATTATTTTCAAGTCCACATCATTCCTCTTCATGAGGCAGCGCCAGCGTCCTTTTAAACGCCCAAACGCATTCTCCACTGCCATACGGGCCGAACTTAGGGCATGGGTATATGATGTCTGTTCGGGGGATAAGTGAACATGCTGGGTGTAGCCCTTCATTAGCCAGCGCTGTAATGGGTATGCTGCATCACCAATGAGATGGACCGGGATGTCCACACCATGTACGATCACCGATTTCTGTTAATAAAACATTAATATTATTACAGGGGTAAAACTTGACTATTGGTTTATGGGCGAACATTAGTTTAAGTAGTAAATAATCTTACCTCTCGAGGGAAAAGCCATCCACCAAGCTTGTCCTCAGCAATACTGTAAAGATCGGAGTTGGCGAGAACCCTTGCATCATGTGACCGTCCGGGCCACCCTATGAAGACATCTGTGAAACTAAAAATAAAGGTTTATGCATTATCATAAAACAGGCCAAGCCTATTTCAAACACATTAGTGAAACAGTGCTTACCAGTATTTGTGGTCCACTACAGCTTGCAGAACAATGGAATGCCAACCCTTACGATTGTAATAGTCTGCTGGGTTGTCATGGGGGGCGATGATGGGGATGTGGGTCCCATCTATGGCACCAGCACACTGTGGGTAGCCACGCTTCTTAAACCCTTTTATAGTCTCATCTAGCCGCTGTCCTTGTGGCAAGGAAATAAAGCGATGGTACATGGTATCCAGCAATGCCCGCGTGACCTGGTATACAATCTTGCAGACCGTGCCAATCCCTACTCCAAATAAACTGGAAACTGTGCGATACTCTCCAGGGGTAACATACCACCAGAGAGCAATTGCTAATCTCCTGGCTGGCTCAATGGGCTTACGGAACCTGGTGGTCTGCATGGTTATTGCGGGGGACAGTAGTTCCAAAACATACTCGAATGTAGCGCGAGACATCCTGAAGTTTGACATCCACTGCTCCTCCTGATATGCTAGAATAGTCTGCATGAATGCTTCCCCATGTCTGCGATCTCTCATCCACATTCTTCGGCTTGGTGTACAGTTCATTGTTATGAAAGAAATAACAACAGTGGATGATATACGCGCTCTCCTCCTTTTCAAATATTTGCGTCGATAGGTAGCCCTCTCTGCAAAGAATTGAGCTCTCCTTCTCCAGCTCTGCAGTAGGTAGCACAAGGTGAAAAGCTGCATCAAGCTGTCTGTAGCAGAAAGCAGCAGTAAACTGCAAACAGTCTGCGACTCCATGCTAGACACAGCTACTGCACCGGTGTCCATTGCTGCAATGCTGTGAGCAGGCCCCACCCCTCCGTTTTGGTCCTTTTGATGACATCATCTTGATGAGACAGTAAAAAGTCCATTTGTAATGACAGCAATAGGCTTTTACAGAGCTTACCCGGGTTAGGTGGAAACAGATCAGACACGGGAATAACCCGTGTCGAAGTGTAGTGGAAACGGGGGAGCCGACACGGGTTGTAGCCGTGTTAAACATCCCGGATCGGACACGGTACGTAGGTGGAAAAGGGGTATCAGTGGACGGATCTGATTCATGCAGCATTAGCCTGCAGGAGGTGGAGCCCCTGTGGTACAGTGTTCTCAGCTCAGTGCTCATTTCAGTCCAAATGAGTCATGACTCATGTGCCGAGACACTGACTCCAGACACTCCACTGAACTGAGTCATGTGTCTCAACTCAGTTCAGTGAATCACTTTGCCCATGACTAGAGTCAACTGCCGGGTGGGAGGAGTCATATGCCAGGTGGGAGGAGTCACTGCCTATATAAGGATGGTTGTGTCATAAAATGTTACCTTCGTGCTCAGGACCTGGAAGTGACAAAACGAGAGGGCAGGAAAGAACTTCCGCCCTTACAGCACCTAAATGTTTTCTTCGTTCTCCGTTCGTATGGGGTAATTTTTTTTTTCTATGCAGCATTGGACGCTCGCCACGCTTCGGGCTCGGTGTCTCGCTTCGCTCGCCACACTTTACTGCTTCAAATAGATTGTGACATGGACCCAGGGGGTTATGGGAAAGGTCCTCTCCACGAAGGTAAACTACACGCTACCATATAAGCAGGGCCGGCGCTTCCATTAGGCAGCTGCCTATAGGCGCCGGGACCTGAGGGGGCGGTACGCTGAGGCTGCCAGGAGCATTTTGGTCATTTTGACAGTAAGCCGCCCCCTCCCTCTCCCCCCACTCGGCCCTGTAGCCATGCAATAGCAGCAGCAGGGCACCAGGCGGCATGGACACACATAGCAGCGCTGCGGGTAGTCCTGCAACGCTGATAAGCTGACTGACAGGCAGTTGATGCACTACCCACGTCCCGGGATCTACCAGTGATTCTTTTTTAATTCACCACCGCACCGCTGTGCAGGGGAGCAGAGAGGTGGTTTCCCCCTCGCCCGGTCCCGTGTCCCCTCTCTGCAGGGCTGGCTCCATGCTGCTTGATGCTTTTTTTTTTTTTTTTAAAGGGGCGTGGCCACACCTCCGCGATTAGGCCACGCCCCCCAAGTATGCCAGGTCCTCGACGGTCTGTCTGTGGCTCTGCTGCCTGGCATGCCTGCTCTTTCAGAGACTGGCTCTTGTGACTTAAGCTGGAGGTAACTACTGTGGTAGAGTATCTGTGTGTCTCAGTATGAGTGTCTGAGTGTGTGTGTGTGTGTGTGTGTGTGTGTGTGTGTGTGTGTGTGTGTGTGTGTGTGTGTGTGTGTGTCTCAATATCAGTGTGTGTCTCAGCATCACTGTGTGTGTCTCAGTATGTGTGTGTGTGTCTCAATATTAGTGTGTGTGTCTCCAGTATGAGTGTGTGTGTGTGTGTGTGTGTGTCACAGCATCACTGTGAGTGTGTGTGTGTGTGTGTGTGTGTGTGTGTGTGTGTGTGCCTCTACCTCAGTATGAGTGTCAGTGTGTGTGTCTCAGTATCACTGTGTGTGTGTGTGTGTGTGTGTGTGTGTGTGTGTGTGTGTGTGTGTGTGTCTGCCTCAGTATGAGTGTCAGTGTGTGTGTGTGTCAGTATGAGTGTATGTGTATGTGTGCCTCTGCCTCAGCATGAGTGTCAGTGTGTGTGTCTCAGTATCACTGTGTGTGTGTGTGTGTGTGTGTGTGTGTGTGTGTGTGTGTGTGTGTGTGTGTGTGTGTGTGTCTACCTTAGTATGAGTATCAGAGTGTGTGTCAGTATGAGTGTATGTGTGCCTCTGCCTCAGTAGTGTGTGTGTCTCAGTATCAGTGTGTGTGTGTGTGTGTGTGTGTGTGTGTGTGTGTGTATGTGTCTCTCTACCTTAGTATGAGTGTCAGAGTGTGTGTGTCTCTCAGTGAGCGTGTCTGTCTCCGTATGAGTCTGTGCCTCTGCCTCAGTATGAGTGTCAGTATGTGTCTCAATATCAGAGTGTGTGTATGTGTCCCTCAGTATGTGTGTGTGTGTGTGTGTGTGTGTGTGTGTGTGTGTGCCTATGCCTCAATATAAGTGTCAGTGTGTGTCTCAGTATGAGTGTGTGTGCTTCTGCCTCAGTATAAGTGTGTACCTCAGTGTGTGTGTGTGTGTGTGTGTGTGTGTGTGTGTGTGTGTGTGTGTCTCAGTATGATGGTATGTGTGCCTCTGCCTCAGTATGAGTGTCAGTGTGTGTGTCTCAGTATCACTGTGTGTGTGTGTGTGTGTGTGTGTGTGTGTGTGTGTCTACCTTAGTATGAGTATCAGAGCGTGTGTCAGTATGAGTGTATGTGTGCCTCTGCCTCAGTAGTGTGTGTGTGTCTCAGTATCAGTGTGTGTGTGTGTGTGTGTGTGTGTGTGTGTGTGTGTGTGTCTCTACCTTAGTATGAGTGTCAGAGTGTGTGTGTCTCTCAGTGAGCGTGTCTGTCTCCGTATGAGTCTGTGCCTCTGCCTCAGTATGAGTGTCAGTATGTGTCTCAATATCAGAGTGTGTGTATGTGTCCCTCAGTATGAGTGTGTGTGTGTGCCTATGCCTCAATATAAGTGTCAGTGTGTGTCTCAGTATGAGTGTGTGTGCCTCTGCCTCAGTATAAGTGTGTACCTCAGTATGAGTGTGTGTGTGTGTGTGTGTGTGTGTGTGTGTGTGTGTGTGTGTCTCAGTATGATTGTGTGTGTGTGTGTGTGTGTGTGTGTGTGTGTGTGTGTGTGTGTGTGTGTGTGTGTGTGGATCTCAGTATCACTGTGTGTGTCTCGGTATGAGTGTGTGTGTGTGCCTCTGCCTCAGTATGAGTGTCAGTGTGTATGTGTGTGTGTCTCGGTATGAGTGTGTGTGTGTGCCTCTGCCTCAGTATGTGTGTGTGTGTGTGTGTGTCTCAGTATGAATGTGTGTGTGCCTTTGCCTCAGTATTGGTGTCAGCGGGAGTGTGTCTCAGTCTTAGTATGAGTGTATGTGTTCCTCTGCCTCAGTATGAGTGTCAATGTGTGTGTGTCTCAGTATCACTGTGTGTATGTCTCAGTATGAGTGTGTGTGTGGGCCTCAGTGTGAGTGGTTGTGTGTGTGTGTGTGTGTGTGTGTGTGTGTGTGTGTGTGTGTGTGTGTGTGTACTACAGGGCTCATTGTGATACATCCAGTACCTGTATTGCCATACCTCACACTCTGTTAGTTAGAGAAGTTCCCTGCACACATACTGTGGGCCAGATGTACTAAGCTTGAAAAGTGATAAATATCACTGTGATAAAGCACCAGCCAATCGGCTCCTAACTGTCATTTTTCAAACACAACCTGTGACATGGCAGTTAGGAGCCGATTGGCTGGTGCTTTATCACAGTGATATTTATCACTTTTCAGGCTTAGTACATCTCCCCCTGTATCACTAGAGGCCTGCAGTTGGGGAGAGTATAGGCAGATTCAGTGGCAGCACCGAGCAGCACTGACAAAAAGTATTTGTCAGTTTGTCATGATCTATTTTTTGGCCATATATTAGTACTGAAATCTAACTGCACACACTAAAAACGTGCTGCCCGACAACGCTCGGAATCCCAATGCCGGAATCCCAAGAGTCAACATAC
The DNA here is from genome assembly GCF_028390025.1 of Pseudophryne corroboree. Taxonomy (NCBI): domain Eukaryota; kingdom Metazoa; phylum Chordata; class Amphibia; order Anura; family Myobatrachidae; genus Pseudophryne; species Pseudophryne corroboree. The sequence goes on along the minus strand of NC_086449.1, from coordinate 816,212,541 downwards.
CGAATGTAAGTATGCCGGGGAGGGTTTCAGTTAGGCTGTGGGGGGTATGGGGAGGGGGATAGGGTTAGGAACCAGGGGAGGTTTAGGGTTAGGTTGTAGGAAGGGAGGGTTAGGCTGCAGGTAGGGGAGGGTTAGCATACTTTCCTACAAGGTGCTGGGATTATAAGCAGCAGGATGCTGCTGTCATTCTCCTAAGTGCCAGAATCCCTTTCCCAACCTGCTGTATTGTGTATTCTCCATACAGCCTGCAACATTTTTTATACGTTAGAATCCAATCGGTGGCTCAGTGGCATAGGGTAAGCATTACTGCCTCACAGCACTCAGGTCATGAGTTCAATTCCTGGTCATGGCCTGTCTGGGTGGAGTGTGCATGTTCTGTTTATGTTTGTGTGGGTTTCCTCTGGGTATTCCTGTTTCCTCCCAGTCTCACACACTCCAAAAACATATGTGAGGGGGGGGGGGGGGGGGCTGAAAGGGGCCAATGTGTTTGTCATTATTTTTCCTGTGGATGCCAATGTGTTTGTTTTTTTTATTTCCTGTGTTGGCCAATGGGGAGGGGCGTGGAGGGGGAGGGAGGCTGAAGTTTTGCCTAGGGTGCTGAGAAATCTTGCACCGGCCCTGGGTATGGTTCTCAAGGAAATGAACCCGCTCATCTCTAGTTACATGTAATTATCATGTATATGCTGACATCATACCATTCATGGCTTCTCTCCTGGAATGGCCAGCAGTCTCCCAAAAATTGGTGGAGCTCCTGGCCGCCCAAAAAAGCAGAGCAAGTCTCTCCAGCCAGCCGCCTTCCCCTCTCACCCAACCACTTGCAGGGAAAAGTGGGCGGCCCAGTTGGCAGATGACGCTGTTGGCGCTGAATTGCTTCATCGTGACTCCGCCCACCACTTCACAATGTCGGGTCATAATCACATAATCACGCCCAATGTTCCACCCACCTTTCAGCAACACGCCCCTGCTGAGCCGACCAGAGGGGGCATCCAGGAAGTGGGTAAGTAGGCATCACACGTCAGACTATGCATATTGTCCTTAGTACATTACATGGTTATGTTTGACATATAGTGGCATTTCTGTGCAATGGGGCAGGATCGGCCACGGATTTGATACGATACAAGTTTATTGTCATCATCAAATGTAATAACGAAGTTCAATTTGCACAACACACCAAAGCAGTATTATAGGCCAGGACACAGGTATAAAAAGAGAGCATACAATAGCACACATATGAGAGGTAACAAATTATTCCTCATAAGTGTTTAACATGCGCACAGCAGCTGGAAAGAAGCCGCCACGTAGACGAGTTGTGCGTGCCTTCATTAATCTAAAACGCTTTCTAGATGGCAACTTAGTAAAAAGCTGTGAGGACGGATGGCGAGCATCGGACAGTATACTCCTAGCTCTATTTTATCATCTTGCTACATAAAGATCATTAACAGTCTGCAGCTGCACCCCAATCATTTTACCGGCTGAGCAAACCAAGCACTCTAACTGCCCATGCTCACGGCGTCTCATACCAGCTATGCAGTATCAGAGTAGGGAGCGGTATGAGCAGAGGGAATTATTCTGTCCACATCTGTGTGTGTAAATGCTGGGAGGTATGCAGAGTTGGATTAAGGCGCCTGGAGGCCAGGGGCACTAAAGAGCAGGGGGCCCCATGGGCTAGAAATAAAAGATTTATATATATGTATATGGGTTGGGGATGAAATGCAGGCGGTTGGGATGCCGGCGGTCAAAATACTGACTGTGGCGTCCCAGTCATTATAATCCCGACAGGGGTCGGGAAACAATTCAAACTAACCCCCCCTAACCCTCCCTTCCTGCAGCCTAAACCTAGCCCTCTCCGGTGGTGCCTAACCCTAACCTTTCCCGCAACCTAAAACTAGCCCTCTCCGGTGGTGCCTAACCCTAACCCTTCCCGCAGCCTAAACCTAACCCTTCCGGGGAGTGCCTATCCCTAACCACCCTTCCCGAAGCCTAAACCTAGCCCTCCCCAGTGGTGCCTAACCCTAACATCCCCTTCCCGCAGCCTAAACCTAGCCCTCCCCGCTGGTGCCTAACCCTAACCCTTCCCGCAACCTAAACCTAACCATTCCTGGTGGTGCCTATCCCTAACCCTCCCTTCCCACAGCCTAAACCTAACCCTTCCCGGTGGTGCCTAACCCTAACATCCCCTTCCCACAGCCTAAACCTAACCCTTCCCGGTGGTGCCTAACCCTAACATCCCCTTCCCACAGCCTAAACCTAACCCTTCCCGGTGGTGCCTAACCCTAACCTCCCTTCCCGAAGCCTAAACCTAGCCCTTCCCAGTGGTGCCTAACCCTAACATCCCCTTCCCGCAGCCTAAACCTAGCCCTCTCCGGTGGTGCCTAACCCTAACCCTTCCCGCAGCCTAAACCTAACCCTTCCCGGTGGTGCTTAACCCTAACATCACCTTCTCGCAGCCTAAACCTAACCCTTCCGGGGGGTGCTGATAATGTTTATATTATCTTAGACCGCAAAGTTATACCTCTAAATACACTATTACCGTGGAGCCGCTATGGCCGCTAGGCGGAATACACGTGCTACGCACTTTGTACGCTATTTGCGTACAGAGTCATGCGCGAGGTACGCACTTGGCGTGCACACACTGCGCTGAGTGTACAGAGTACACACAGCGAGCGCAGGCACACTTGATAACCTTTAAACCTTGTTAATGATACAATGTGATGATATGCTTACACTTTAAACCCTTAACAGCAAAGTACTACAATGATGTTATACCTTAAACCTTAAGTAGCACTGACGGTATAAAATAACCACAGTGCGTACACCTTATCAATACTTATACACCTTATACAGATAAATACACTCTAAAGCCCATGCAGGAAAGTGAAGGCACAACACAGTTTTGTAGTTGAAACCACAGGGTTCTAAGGCCACTGTGGATTTGTTCCAAAAGGTAAACAGTACAGATTATACACTACAGGCTAACAAGTAAATCAGAATAATGGCTACAGAGAATGTACATACGTGAGAATGTTCGCAAGCACAACCCGGTCCGGTCCTCCGCCATCTGATAGATAGCGTTGTGAGCCTTCTGTCTGACTAAACCTGCTGTAGGCTCTCTTTATTCACTTCATCCAAAACATAACACAATGGATACTGTAATCTCTTTGTCCATTGGACACAGGGATGGTCATTTACATTACAGGAGAGGTCATAGGTGGATTTGAATAGGTGGGCGATGTCTTTCCCCAACTGCTCTTGTGGGTGGTCTCCTCTGGATTCCCCCCGCATAGATAATATACAGTAAACACAGTTAATGTTCATATTCTACTTTTGCACATAACTATACGCAGGAACAAGCGATTTTTCTCAAACCAACACCAGAATGTTTCCCTTAAAATACCCTACAGTTGGATACCAAACACCACCTTGTAACCTTGTTCTGTCCCCTCCTATCCTGTAAAGGTGAATCCCTTTGTTCTGTTATCATTTTAAACAGCTATTTCTTTCTGATGTGGTGCAGGGAGGCTATGTGTACATTGTGCACTATTTGGATTAAATAGTGCACACAAACCCTACCGTAAATACGCACACAAACCCTACCGTAAATACGCATACCACGCGCTAAGGCGCATGACCGCGGGTAGCGACCTTACGCAAATCGCGGATATGTGCACACACAGCAGAACGAGTGCGCGCGCAGGGGCCATGTGTGTGTGGTTTGTACTTGGTGTGTATGCTTCAATATTTTTTGACTTTGACAGTGCCTATCCCTAACATCCCTTCCCGAAGCCTAAACCTAGCCCTCCCCAGTGGTGCCTAACCCTAACATCCCCTTCCCGCAGCCTAAACCTAGCCCTCCCCGGTGGTGCCTAACCATAACCCTTCCCGCAACCTAAACCTTACCCTTCCCGGTGGTGCCTATCCCTAACCCTCCCTTCCCGCAGCCTAAACCGAACCCTTCCCGGTGGTGCCTAACCCTAACAACCCCTTCCCACAGCCTAAACCTAACCCTTCCCGGTGGTGCCTAACCCTAACCTCCCTTCCCGAAGCCTAAATCTAGCCCTCCCCAGTGGTGCCTAACCCTAACATCCCCTTCCCGCAGCCTAAACCTAGCCTTTCCCGGTGGTGCTTAACCCTAACCCTTCCTGCAACCTAAACCTAGCCCTCTCCGGTGGTGCCTAACCCTTCCCGCAGCCTAAACCTAACCCTTCCCAGTGGTGCCTAACCCTAACATCACCTTCTCGCAGCCTAAACCTAACCCTTCCGCGGGGTGCCTATCCCTAACCTCCCTTCCCGAAGCCTAAACCTAGCCCTCCCCAGTGGTGCCTAACCATAACCCTTCTCGCAACCTCAACCTAACCCTTCCCGGTGGTGCCTATCCCTAACCCTCCCTTCCTGCAGCCTAAACCTAACCCTTTCCGGTGGTGCCTAACCCTAACATCCCCTTCCCACAGCCTAAACCTAACCCTTCCCGGTGGTGCCTAACCCTAACATCCCCTTCCCACAGCCTAAACCTAACCCTTCCCGGTGATGCCTAGCCCTAACATCCCCTTCCCACAGCCTAAACCTAACCATTCCCGGTGATGCCTAACCCTTCCCGGTGGTGCCTAACCCTAACCATTCCCGGTGGTGCCTATGCCTAACCCTCCCTTCCCGCAGCCTAAACCTAACCCTTCCCGGTGGTGCCTAACCCTAACATCCCCTTCCCACAGCCTGAACCTAACCCTTCCCAGTGGTGCCTAACCCTAACATCCCCTTCCCACAGCCTAAACCTAACCCTTCCCGGTGATGCCTAACCCTAACCCTTCCCGGTGGTGCCTAACCCTAACATCCCCTTCCCACAGCCTAAACCTAACCCTTCCCAGTGATGCCTAACCCTTCCCTGTGGTGCCTAACCCTAACCATTCCCAGTGGTGCCTAACCCTTCCCGGTGGTGCCTAACCCTAACATCCCCTTCTCGCAGCCTAAATCTAACCCTTCCAGGGGGTGCCTATCCCTAACCTTCCCTTCCCAAAGCCTAAACCTAGCCCTCCCCGGTGGTGCCTAACCCTAACATCCCCTTCCCGCAGCCTATACCTAACCCTTCCCGGTGATGCCTAACCCAAACCCTTCCTGGTGGCGCCTAACCCTAACATCCCCTTCCTGCAGCTTAAACCTAACCCTTCCCGGTGCTGCCTAACCCTAACCCTTCCCGTGGTGCCTAACCCTAACCCTTCCCGGTGGTGCCTAACCCTAACATTCCCTTCCCGCAGCCTAAACCTAACCCTTCCGGGGGGTGCCTATCTCTAACCCTCCCTTCCCGCAGCCTAACTTTTCCCAGTGGTGCCTAACTCTAACATCCCCTTCCCGCAGCCTAAACCTAACCCTTCCGGCCTTCAGCGGGGGGGGGGGGGGCTAGACCTAACCCTCCCCCCGCAGCCTAAACCTAATCCCCCCTTCCCATAGCTTACCTCTCCGGTGAGCCGGAAGTCCGTCGATTGGGATCCCGGCACCACCATTTTGATCTTATTCAGAATGCCGGGGCCGGCATTCTGATCCATGTCACGATTTCCTGACAGATCCTCTCTGGATACAGATGAATATCTCAAAACAGGAAACGCACTCAGAGTGCAAGTGTGCAAGTGTATTAAAGTGTGCAAGTGTATTATTTTTCAGAGTGCAACTGTATTAAAGCATGAGTTTTGAGATATCTATAACATTAACAAATACACACACACATATATCACAATTACCACAGTAATGACCTCCTCCAGGTCTGACCTAGCTGCAGAATACTGAGGAGTGACCGCAGGAGCCAGACGCAAAACGAGCAGGTAGGGTCCCAGAGAGAGTAACGGATCCTGGAAAAGTTGGGGGTGTGACCTAATCAAGGAGGCATGGCCGCGCCCCCATTAAAAAAAAAAAACCTCTACCATGCTGCAGGCACTGTGCAAGCCAGCCCGACAGAGGGGCCACAGGACCAGCATGCATGCAAACGGCCTGTAGTGGACAGGGGTGCCCAGGGATAGGGGGGCCCATGGTAATGGTAATGGCCCATGGTAATGTACCCCCTGGCTCTGGAGGTATATCCGTATGCTGAGAGTACACGGTGGTGGGTGGGGGTGGTGTTTTAAGGGGAGAAGGGAGCACTGTATAATGAGCACATTTACAATATAAAATAATAGTTATTATGCGTATTTATTATGACAAATATCACATTATTAAAGAAAAGCAATGAGGCATGCTGGGAGTTGTACTACATCCTGTCTTATCTAAGAAACAGTCTAAAGGGAGAATAAAATTCTCAGCTATGGATAAGATTTTCCGCATAGAGATGCATAGGAAATCTTGTGATTCCAGAGCTAACATATTTATCTGGTACGTGTGCAGCCGGCATTGCGGAGTTGCCTAGCAGCGCATCGTACTGAACTGAATTCCCCTTTAGGCCACAATTCTGAGTAGGTGGAAACTTTCAAGGCCAACACCCCTTTCACCGCCTGCATACATCACATCCAATAGGAGAACGTGTAGCACTGACTACATACAGTAATAGGGTGCACCCGAGGTGACAGACAGATATTGCAGCCAATCACAGCTGTCAAAGTCGGGGAATTCCCACAGGAATGTATACGTATAATGGGAGTATCTAACACACCAACATGGGAACACATCTAGACACCCTGGTCATGTGACTGCACAGGGGGAGGGGCTGAGATGCAGCTCCACCCACTACTTCATTCTTTTGACTGAATGTCTCCCGAGTCATATTCCCCTCCCTGTGATGTCACCAGTCTCTGGGCAGATTTCTCATGGTAATTTCTCCCAGCTCCTGACTCCCCCACATATAGTTATACACCCGGCCCATATATATAATGCAGCATGGAGGGGCTCAGTGAGGGCGGCAGTGTAGGTGTGTAAGTTGACAATGTTAAATTCCTTTGTCGTATAAACAACCCTTAATGAAGTCTAAGAACACAGTACGCTGTTTACTTAAGAAGTACCGTAAGGGTACGCTTGTTGCGTAACGATCGCTTAGCCGTATGCGAGACGCTCAAGCGTCACGTTCGCTCACGGCCCAGTGATCACAGGACAGCACGTTATTGGTGATGACTAGAGTAATGATTCGCTATGGCGTAGCGGACGCTCGAGACCACGAGGAGATCACCAGCGGCGCAGACGCTCACAACGCTATACCTTTTATACACAGAATACCTTAATGTGAATACAGGGTGTAAGTGCAACTTTGTGTAACCTGACTAACTACAAAGCTGCTTGAGCGTCACCGACGCTCAAGTGAACACTTAAAACTATAGGAAATACACAGATACTGGTTTAGGGTCCAAAGCCTATTATCTGTATTATGACTATTATACTTGCAAAAAGAATCACAGTACAAATGATACACTACAATATAACAGAGACTTCCTAACCAAATAACTATACAAAAAATACAATACAATACTATGCTGATCTAATACAGTACAATACTAGTCAATGGGAGATACGAGAGAAAGAGAAAGGAGAGAGAGAGAGAGAGAGAGAGAGAGAGAGAGACGGAAAGAGAGAGAGAGAGAGATTGGCTCACAGTAAGACAATATGATTACGGAGTGAAACTTACGCACTAGGGGAAACGATCGCATGCGCCTGGACATCCAGCACCCGATTTTCAGCAATGAGAACCGTTGAAGAGTGAGAGCTGGATGTGGTCGGCCTGCCTATTTATGCCCCACACACAATGCAATCTAATGGTCCCTACAATCTGATCGTCCATTGGACACAGGAATTCGGCTTCGCACTATAACAAAAGGTCATAGGGTGATTCATACAGGTGGGCTGTGACGATTTCAAACAGCTCAGGTGGGTGGGAAACTAGGTTTCCCGCCGCATACCTGAGTATGCGTAAATAATAGTAATGGACATAAACTTCTTATGTCCATAACTATTCGCACGAGCGATTAATACGCTCCAAACCAACACCGGAATATTGCTAATTAAATACTCTTCCGATGGGTACCAAACACTGCTGTATGATTCCTGTTAGACCCTTCGCACAATACAAAGAGGGATTCCCCCAGTCAGGGACATTCTATATTAACCAAACTTTCAGAATCTATCAAAGGGACCATGATCTACAAACTACATTAATTGTGGAAATATGTAACGATTGGGTCGCATGCTACGACTACATACTCTTTACCGTAAATACGCATACCAATGCGAGCGGGTGCACGCATCAGCGGGTATGCGCTATCACGGGAAAGCGCACGCATGCGCAGCACGGACCAGCATGAGGTGCAAATATGGCAGCGTGTATAGGGATATTTTTCTGACTTTGACAGTCCACCCTTTGGCAGTCAATAATAACTGCCACCTTCTAAAACATTTCAAAAGGAGAAAAATATATGTCAGGGGTTAATTCATTTCCATGGTTGGGTGAGGGAGGAGAGAGGAGTAGGTGTGAAGAGGGTATGACCTAGTGTGATAGCAGAAGCATGTGTGTATGAGTCCATGTTTGGAGGGTCATGTATCATCGTGCCGTACGTGTTGTAAATCAAGCTTCGAGGTATTGCGAAGTATACATTTGAATTCCTTCTTATCCCGTGGTACGGGTCTGTGGATGGGCTGTCAAACTTTACCGAGCTCTTTTCGGATTTTGAACAAAATGGGGAGCACATTTTAGTTGATGATACATGAATGGGGGAATATGTGATTGCTGATATCTGTGCCTGTATTCCCTTTACTATGTATGTTATTACCTGAGGGTTGTAGAGATGAAGATAAAGAACACTTATGGGGAATGCAATGATATTCTATGTCAGGTAAATGTACATCTGTCGTTGAAGTTTTGTTCGGTATCTGTTGAGAGTCGTCTTCTTTGCGCTGTATTGCTCCTTGGGCATGAGCAAATAGCTTTGTCAGTGCCATCAGATTTACAAAAAATGTTGGGCTAGCGTGAGTTTAAAAATACTAGGGAAACTGGGGATCCATGGCAAAGTTCATCAAATGTCCATTTCTCAAGTGGTCAAAACTTCATCTTTGGTGCTTGTCTGTTGTCTGTATAGCGTCTTGTCACTTCCTCGTCCAAGGGGGTCTTTGTATCTTGGAGAAAAGCAGAAAAACAGGTGAAAGAAACGGACCGTATAATCGCATTTTTCATCACATCCTGGTTTCTATCATTGGGTCATAAATCAAATCCAGGTTAATTACAGTTTCCTCACTCCTCAAGCTCATCACTTTTGTACTTTGTTTGCACTTCATTAAAGCCTGCCCGCATCTAAATATCAATCCAATCGATATAACGACACCTAAGATACATAGGAGGAACTTTCCAACATCCATTATGACTCCTTGAGCCCAGTCTCCTAAACCGGAGAACCAATTTCGCGGGTTCAACCATGACACCCAACCAGTCAGCTCATTACCTACAGCAGCAAGGGTGAGATTGTGTTTTCGGCGAAATTCCCACTTCAATTGGAGAATGTCGTCCATCTTTTGGTCTATGACCTCTACCGGATCCTCGGTGCTATTTGTGATATACGTGCAACACTTTATGCCGTACTGTGTTGCCAATGTAACACAATATCCGCCTGTTACTGCTGTAAGATAATTAAGAACCATCCTATGCTGAACTAGTTCTGTTTTGTACGCTTGAAGTTCTCTTCCAGTGTATCTGAACGTGTCATCATACATTTCAGTGATATTATCTAACAAATTGGCGAGTGCGGAAATGTATCTATAATTCATCACTCCTCGAGCGGTGCGAGTGAAATCTAACGCTACCAGAACCTGAATCCCGGTGGATTCATGGATAAGATCAGAGGCCGGATGCTCTAACCTTTCTGACAGTTGTCTTTTAACTCGGTGCTCGTAATGAGTGTGAGTATAAGGAGCTTGGGCACCACGGTGTATGTCCTTCATTTTGTCATGTGTAACAGTCATCACTTCAGGCAATACTTTTCCAATATAACACAATCCTTCAGAGTTTGGGGCAAGCCACTTGTACGCCTTTCTCCCGCATATGAAATATGCATCATCGGGGAGAACATATGGGACAGAGAAGGACATTACCATATTACACACCTTCCAGGTGAACTCTCCTGACCCTAATTCTTCCATCTGCTTAATGCACGTATCGGTTTGTACGATATGTGCACAGTATCCTGGTGATACTTCTCCAACTCTAGTAATCCTATTTCCTAAGGTATATCGATACCGGAAAGATTTTCCTCTACTGGCTATGTGGCGTACAAGCTCTGTATCTGTAGGCATTCTATCTGCTCTGTGTGAAAAGGTCATGGTAAGGTTGCTCCATGACACTTCCCAATTTCCCGGCTTACGGGGATTGGAGATATTAAAACATAAGAGGGACCTATCCACATGGTATTGGTGGAGCTTCAAACTAGGAGGGCTGGAGATGTTAAACCTCCGGTCCACCGGTCTCCCACCATTTAACTCAAGTACCTCCCCTAACGTTAAAGGAAATGGTACTAGCCCTGATTTGCTATGACCCTGAGGTACTTGAGAGCATACCCAACAATCTGTTTGGTTTAATACGTTACCCACTAAGGAGTGATAGTCACTCAATGGATGCCGGTCCATATGGATATTAAAACTGGATTGGCATTTCTTTATGCACCCATCCTCAATCAGATTGTCACAGAGCCTACAGATACAGTTTTCTTCAGCTAACAATCCATCACAATTTCTTCTATCGGATCGTTTTCTGATACTCGCCTTTGCTTGTTGGTTTGGTTGATCTTGGAAAACTGCGCCTCCATCATCATAATCGGAACCCATTCCAGAACCTCTCTCGACCTCTATGGTACTCTCGCCGGAACAGACTGCTCTGGTCAACATCATGGTTAACATCAAAATCCGGATCACAGTCTCTTGGGGCAAGTCCATCTTTGAGGAGGAAATAGAGAAGAATGAGAAGGGGGAAAAAGAAATTTTTAAGGGAGAGGGGATGGGAAGTGGAGAAAACAATAAAAGGGAGAAGGGGGTCAACAACTGCTTTCGGTCTTCAAGGCTCAGGTGCCGCCTCAGTCCTCCTGGAACAGACACTCCAGTGATACAACCTCTACCGTCTGTTCCTTATCACGGGACTTCTCTGGATCAGCAACCTTTTTGCAGTGGGATGAATGGACCCAAGTCTCTCTCTCAGCAACCTTCAATGCTGTGGTGCTAGTCAATAAGACCTGGTATGGTCCTTCCCATCTATCAATAAGACAACCTGAGCGTAGAAAATTTCGTATCATTACATAATCCCCAGGTTCAATGTCATGACAATTACTATCTGGTAAATCAGGAATCACCAACTTCAGATTATCATTTTGATTCCTCAACTGCTTACTCATGTTAATCAAGTATTTTACAGTCACTTCATTGTTACATTTCAAATCATCCTGAGGGTTAATCATGACATGCGGTTGTCGACCAAACAGAATTTCAAAAGGGGACAGGTTAAGAGGGGACCTGGGAGTGGTTCTGATGCTATACAAAACAATGGGTAAAGCTTCTGGCCACGTCAATCCTGTCTCTGCCATTACTTTACTCAATTTATTTTTAATAGTGCTGTTCACTCTTTCGACCTTCGCACTCGCCTGTGGACGGTACGGAGTGTGCAGCTTGCTATCAATACCCATTAATTTACACATTCCTTGAAAGACATCACCGGTAAAATGGGTACCCCTATCACTTTCAATGATTCTAGGGATACCATATCTACATACAAATTCCTGCACAATTTTCTTAGCTGTAAACATAGCGGTATTTGTAGCTGCTGGAAATGCTTCGACCCAATTCGAGAAAACATCTATACAAACAAGTACATATTTCAAATTTCGACATGGGGGTAATTGAATGAAGTCAATTTGTATTACCTGGAAAGGGCCGCCGGCAGGTGGGATATGGGATGGTTCTGTAGGTATTGCTTTTCCAATATTCTTTCTCAGACAGGTAAGGCATGACATTGCTCTTTTACCCGCATGAGAGGAGAATCCTGGGGCGCACCAGTATGCTCTTACCAATTTGCACATCCCCTCCTTGCCTAGATGAGTCAGCCCGTGAGCTGCTTCAGCCAGACATGGAAGGTACGTCCTGGGGGCCACTGGTTTACCATGTCCATCCGTCCAGAGCCCTGAGGACTCCTGGCCATATCCCTTTGCCTTCCAGACTGCCTTTTCCTGTGTGGAACACAAATTCTGCATCTCACACAACTTCTGTGTGTTGATGGTATTAAATACCATCAATTGTGTGGTGTCTGTCTGTATGGGGGTAGCAGCTGCAAGCTTTGCGGCTTCGTCTGCTCGGCTGTTACCAAGTGATACCGGGTCTTGACTATATGTGTGTGCTTTACATTTGATAACAGCCACTCTGTCGGGTTCCTGTATCGCTGTTAGAAGCCTTTTTATATAAGCTGCATGCGCTATCGGTGTACCAGCTGCCGTCATGAAATTTCTGAGGCGCCATAGGGCTCCGAAATCATGTACTACCCCAAAGGCGTATCTAGAATCGGTGTAGATATTGGCTGACTTACCCTTAGCCAATTCACATGCTCTGGTTAGGGCGACCAGTTCAGCAACCTGGGCTGAGTGAGGTGGACCTAGCGGTTCCGCTTCTATGGTGTCTTGGTCATCTACGACTGCGTATCCAGTACACAAATCTCCCGAGTCTGACTGTCTATGACAACTACCGTCCGTGTAGAACGTGAGTTCTGCATCTTCCAGTGGATTGTCACTGATGTCAGGCCTTGCGGTAAAATTTTGGGTCAAATATTCCATACAATCATGTGTATCTTCCTTTGTATTAAATCCTCCTTCCCCATCACTCTCACTTTCCACCCTTTGTGTCTGACCAGGCACACCTGGGAGAAATGTTGCAGGATTTAATGCGCTGCATCTCCTTATGGTGATGTTTACTGGGGCCATTAGTGCCAATTCCCATCTTGTAAACCTCGCTGATGAGACGTGTCTGGTTTGGGCAGAATTTAATAGGGCAGATACCGCATGTGGTGTATGGATTGTGAGGTTGTGGCCTAGCACGACATCTTCGCTTTTTGTCACTAGCAATGCTATCGCCGCAACGCTACGCAAGCATGTGGGGAGGGATCGTGCTACCGTGTCTAGCTGAGCGCTGTAGTATGCAACTGGCCTGCTGGCATCACCGTGTTTTTGGGTTAGTACACCTGCTGCGCAACCAGCACTTTCTGTTCCGTATAGTTCAAAGGGTTTCCCATAGTCTGGCATACCTAGTGCTGGCGCCTGCGTTAGGCACTGTTTGAGTCTCTCAAATGCTGTTTCGGATTCGTCTGTATGCGAGATCCTATCAGGTTTGTTTGAGGAGACCATTTCCTGCAAAGGTAGCGCCAATATGGAAAACCCTGGGATCCAATTACGGCAATACCCACACATTCCTAAAAACGTCCTGATCTGTTGCTGGGTTTGTGGCAGTGTCATGTCTCTAATTGCTTGGATTCTATCAGCGGTCAGGTGTCTCAGTCCTTGTGTTAGACAGTGTCCCAAATATTTTACCTTAGCTTGGCATAATTGCAACTTGTCTTTGGACACCTTGTGTCCGGTGTCTGAAAGATGAAACAGGAGCTGTTTCGTATCCTTCAGAGATGCTTCCAGTGAATCTGAACACAGTAATAAATCGTCCACATACTGTATCAATACTGATCCACTGTCTGGTTGGAAAGACTGTAAACAATCATGCAAAGCCTGAGAAAATATACTTGGGCTATCTATGAAACCTTGGGGTAACCGAGTCCACGTGTATTGGACTCCTCTGTATGTGAATGCAAACAAATATTGGCTGTCAGGGTGCAGAGGTACCGAAAAGAATGCGGAGCAGAGGTCAATAACAGTGAAAAATTTGGCAGTGGGAGGAATTTGCATTAGGATGACAGCTGGATTAGGCACTACAGGGAACTGACTCTCAACTATTTTGTTAATCCCCCTTAGATCCTGCACTAGCCTGTAACCCCTCCCCCCACTCTTTTTAACAGGGAAGATGGGACTATTTGCTGTGCTGGACGTTCTTACTAGAATGCCCTGTTGTAGCAAGCGCTCTATTACTGGGAAAACTCCTAACTCCACCTCTGGCTTCAGAGGATACTGTGGGATTTTTGGAGCTATCCTACCATCTTTTACTTGTACAACTACTGGAGCTACGTTTGCCATTAATCCAGTGTCCTGTCCATCTTTTGTCCAAAGTGACTCTGGTATCTGAGATGTCATCTCTTCTATTTGGGATGGATTCCTATTTGTCATAATGGGATGTGACATTAATTTTGATGGAGAGTCTAACATGTCTCGTACTTCCTGAGCGTGATTCTCAGGAATGTCCAAGAATACACCTTCAGGAGTACAATAAATGACGCAACCCATTTTACATAGTAAGTCTCTTCCCAGGAGATTGGTTGGTGCCGATGCAGCTAGCAAAAACGAATGCTTGGTATGCAAAGGCCCTATTGTAATCTCGGCTGGTTTGCTAACAGGGTAGTGCTGGACTACTCCTGTTACTCCCATGGCTGGAACTGTCCTACCAGTGGTTCTCATGCCCACTGTCGAATTTATCACTGACTTGGCCGCCCCTGTGTCTACAAGAAAGTTTAAGGTTTTACCAGCTACATTGATTGCAATCTCTGGTTCACTTCCAAGACTGGCAATCAATTTAACTGGCTGCAGATTACAGGTATGGCCACACCCCTATTGGGTATGCTGACCTCCCTGAATCCCGCTGGCAGCGACTACTTGTGAGGGAGTTAGCTGGGAACTACCAGAGGCATGCCAATCTCTGTTCGGGGGGTATCTTTTTGTTTCCCCTGTATGTGGCTCAAAACTCCGCCTCTGTGGACCCTGCTCCCAATGTCGTGTGTCGTGTCGTTGTCTAGGGGGTTGAAAAGATCTTTGTACACTCTTTGTTCTACAGTCTCGTGCATAGTGTCCCTGTTTGTTACAAGAAAAACATGTTATTACACTTGACTTACCCACAGGATTCGGTGGTACATACGCAGGCTGCCTTGTGGTCAGCGCCTGTATACTTACTGACATCAATTTATCACTTTGCGACTCCCTGTGTCTAGTGATGTTCCTGTCGTGATCAATAGCAGCCTCTCTCAAAGTAGCCACAGACAGACCTCGCCAACAAGGTTGCGTGGTCTGTACCCTAGTCTTCAATGACTCTTTTAAACCATCCATCAGTACCGATACTGCTACTTCCCGATGGTTTGTGTCTGTTTTAATGTCCTCTATACCTGTGTATTTTGCCATTTCTAATAATGCTCTGTGAAAATACTCTGCAGCTGTCTCTGACTCCTTCTGTTTAATGGAGAATATCTTATTCCATTTTGCTACTGCTGGGAAATACTCTTTTAGCTGCAAGTTTATTCTTTTCACATTATCTTGGTTGTACACATCTGTAAGAGGTACATCTTTATCTAGTCCACAATCAGCTAAGAATTGAACTGAGTCGACATTTGAAGGTAAACAAGCTCTTAGCAGTATCTGCCAATCCTTGTTGTTGGGTTCTACAGTGTTACCTAGATCCCTGATGTATTTTTGGCTAGCAACTAAGTCTTTCCTGGGGTCAGGAAATTCGGACACTATTGTTCTTAATTCCATTCGGGAAAATGGAGTGTACATGGCAATGTTCCTTATGGGAGTGGCTCCTGATACATCTGTTTTCCCATTGGGAACTGCTATTACTCTAACAGGGTTTACTCTAACAACCTCATTCTGTGTAGATTCTACAACTTGTGGTGAAATTGTTTCAGTATAATACATGGTGCCGTACTTACCCGTTGACACGACCTCACCTATCCCTCCGCTAGGGGCCTTTGCTAATCTTGTGGGTGTTGCTGTGCCTACTGTGGTCTCTGCTATGGTGGCTGCGAGAGAGAGAGCTGAAATTGTTGCCGGATCGTCTTCTTGATCACACTCCTGAGGAAAGTTCAAAACAGGGTACAACTTGCACGGGTTAATACTTGCATGAGTTACTTGGTTAACATCATTAACATTTACAGGGTTACTAAGTGTTTGTGTTTTACAACCCAGTGCGTTTCTCTCCGTAATCAACTTCTCTCCTGCTATGTATGGTGGTGGCGGGGCTGTGGCGATCAGTTTCCTGACTGCCCCAGATCCCGCCGCCAGAGCCAAACCTCTCTGTATCTCACCTTCCTGTTGCCACAACTGTAAATAATCATGATGCTGAATTCGTCTCTTTGTTGATTTTATGAGACATATCCTCCTCCTTAAATTTTGTAACACTTCTGGACTGAAGCTACCTATTCTTGGGAATTTCTCCCTGTCTTGTACAGTCATTCTCTCCCATTCATCACATAGAACCTCTGTGTGACTTCCGTATTTTTCACACATGATGTACCTGGCCGACCCAATTGGTCGGACCACTGAATCAACCCGAACCGAGGTTGATCGCCCCCTACCTGAACAATTGGCCCCCATAATCTGCAGGTGTTGCTTACTACTCCTTTGATCTTTATATCACGGTCTTCAGCGAACCCTTACAGCAAACCAAATTATTCAAAATAGGCCGGCGGTGGCGGTTTACCGAGTACCCCACTCACTCGCCCACCTCGACCAATACGACCTGATCACACCGATATGGTGCTGGCGTACTCGATACAGGGCCCTACCAGAAAAACCTTCGGTTTACTGGAACATATGAGGGTTACCCGCAGGACACTTACTCTTTCCAATAAAGGTGGGGTTGTTAGATAGTTCCTGAGTGACCAGCGAACTTCCCTTTAAAAATAAAAAATTACACAAATCACGTCAGAATGTACAGATAGCGTTTGTGACCACTTTACTCTAATGGTATTAGGTCAGATTACTAACTACTGCACACAATTACGTGCGGTACAATCGTTCAGTACATAAGCACTACCTGTTATGTACTGAGAGATCAGTGGAATCGAAAATTGCGGCTGCGAATTCCTTCAGCCAGAGCTTCCAATGGCCTATATGGGTTTTAGCACCAACCCCCGGGGTTGTGCTTCTTGTACCTTTATAGCGGACCTTCTTGTACCTTGTGACCTCCTGGCCTTGTCCTTGTGACCTCCTGGTCTTGTTACCTTGTGGTCTGCTATACTCTAATGCTCTTATTTTATTTAACCAAGGATGCCTCCTTAGCCACCGTATATGTCACTTACACGTATGTCCTACCTGATTTCTATTGGTTCAACCTCTAAGTTATATAAACTTATGTAATAAAAACACACTCACTCAACACATGTACACTTTCGTTTCTATATCTATTTCTGCGCAGAAATTTTCTTTAGCCCAGCTGTGTTACCAATTAGGAGCAGGATCTGTTAAACTAAATTTCAAATTTTCCAAAAATAGACTTGCGTTATTTACCGCGTCGCGTTATCTACCGCTTTGCGCTACTTATCGCCTCATCACAACTTGAGCTACGTGGGCGTAACCGGACGCTACGTTGCGTAATAAACGCTGCGTGCGTCGGCCTTTGGATTGCGTACGCTAGTCTTTGTTAGAGACACGTGTACGCAAAACAAAGATCCACCGTAACACAATATACTTTTATCAATGTAAACGATCCCTGATCATCTACCGCGTACCCCACTGGCTTTGCCTTATCTCCCAGGCAAACCTGTGTGTTTGTCTACACTTTTAACTATTACCTCTATCCTTAAACTATGAAATAACAGCAAGTCTCTTTTAGAACTTTTCTATCAACTATAAAAATTGGCAAACAGGAATAGTGATATACGAAATGTTGAAAAAGAAATGCAGATATATATGTATGCGTGCGTGTATACGCAAGACAGAAAAGAAATAAACAGTTTTAAAAGACACAAGCGTTTTGTTCTTACTTCCGGTTCCCGGATTCCTTCAGCACTCTTTATCTAAGTGAAGCAGACGCTTATCCCGTCAGCACTGTGAGACAACCTCCCACCCTTTGCTGGGGGATAATGTCTGCTGATCTACCTAGTGCAGATATGAGAAGGACAGGACGAGTCCCCAATTGACAATGTTAAATTCCTTTGTCGTATAAACAACCCTTAATGAAGTCTAAGAACACAGTACGCTGTTTACTTAAGAAGTACCGTAAGGGTACGCTTGTTGCGTAACGATCGCTTAGCCGTATGCGAGACGCTCAAGCGTCACGTTCGCTCACGGCCCAGTGATCACAGGACAGCACGTTATTGGTGATGACTAGAGTAATGATTCGCTATGGCGTAGCGGACGCTCGAGACCACGAGGAGATCACCAGCGGCGCAGACGCTCACAACGCTATACCTTTTATACACAGAATACCTTAATGTGAATACAGGGTGTAAGTGCAACTTTGTGTAACCTGACTAACTACAAAGCTGCTTGAGCGTCACCGACGCTCAAGTGAACACTTAAAACTATAGGAAATACACAGATACTGGTTTAGGGTCCAAAGCCTATTATCTGTATTATGACTATTATACTTGCAAAAAGAATCACAGTACAAATGATACACTACAATATAACAGAGACTTCCTAACCAAATAACTATACAAAAAATACAATACAATACTATGCTGATCTAATACAGTACAATACTAGTCAATGGGAGATACGAGAGAAAGAGAAAGGAGAGAGAGAGAGAGAGAGAGAGAGAGAGAGACGGAAAGAGAGAGAGAGAGAGATTGGCTCACAGTAAGACAATATGATTACGGAGTGAAACTTACGCACTAGGGGAAACGATCGCATGCGCCTGGACATCCAGCACCCGATTTTCAGCAATGAGAACCGTTGAAGAGTGAGAGCTGGATGTGGTCGGCCTGCCTATTTATGCCCCACACACAATGCAATCTAATGGTCCCTACAATCTGATCGTCCATTGGACACAGGAATTCGGCTTCGCACTATAACAAAAGGTCATAGGGTGATTCATACAGGTGGGCTGTGACGATTTCAAACAGCTCAGGTGGGTGGGAAACTAGGTTTCCCGCCGCATACCTGAGTATGCGTAAATAATAGTAATGGACATAAACTTCTTATGTCCATAACTATTCGCACGAGCGATTAATACGCTCTAAACCAACACCGGAATATTGCTAATTAAATACTCTTCCGATGGGTACCAAACACTGCTGTATGATTCCTGTTAGACCCTTCGCACAATACAAAGAGGGATTCCCCCAGTCAGGGACATTCTATATTAACCAAACTTTCAGAATCTATCAAAGGGACCATGATCTACAAACTACATTAATTGTGGAAATATGTAACGATTGGGTCGCATGCTACGACTACATACTCTTTACCGTAAATACGCATACCAATGCGAGCGGGTGCACGCATCAGCGGGTATGCGCTATCACGGGAAAGCGCACGCATGCGCAGCACGGACCAGCATGAGGTGCAAATATG
Organism: Pseudophryne corroboree; assembly: GCF_028390025.1. Classification (NCBI taxonomy): domain Eukaryota; kingdom Metazoa; phylum Chordata; class Amphibia; order Anura; family Myobatrachidae; genus Pseudophryne; species Pseudophryne corroboree. The sequence continues at coordinate 816,193,177 of NC_086449.1, read as the reverse complement.
GCAGCGTGTATAGGGATATTTTTCTGACTTTGACAAAGTGTCTTATGGGGTCACACAGAGAATAAAAGGACAGCTGTCCTGCCTCATAATCCAGATATACTCCCACTCTGTCACAGGGAATATTATCAGGTAACTGGATATCTGTCCCTTCATGTCTCACTGTGTACTCATTATTATTACACCTACACAAACACCAGGACTTGTTATTATTAGAGATGAGCGCCGGAAATTTTTCGGGTTTTGTGTTTTGGTTTTGGGTTCGGTTCCGCGGCCGTGTTTTGGGTTCGACCGCGTTTTGGCAAAACCTCACCGAATTTTTTTTGTCGGATTCGGGTGTGTTTTGGATTCGGGTGTTTTTTTCAAAAAATACTAAAAAACAGCTTAAATCATAGAATTTGGGGGTCATTTTGATCCCAAAGTATTATTAACCTCAAAAACCATAATTTACACTCATTTTCAGTCTATTCTGAATACCTCACACCTCACAATAGTATTTTTAGTCCTAAAATTTGCACCTAGGTCGCTGGATGACTAAGCTAAGCGACCCTAGTGGCCGACACAAACACCGGGCCCATCTAGGAGTGTCACTGCAGTGTCACGCAGGATGGCCCTTCCAAAAAACACTCCCCAAACAGCACATGACGCAAAGAAAAAAAGAGGCGCAATGAGGTAGCTGTGTGAGTAAGATAAGCGACCCTAGTGGCCGACACAAACACCGGGCCCATCTAGGAGTGGCACTGCAGTGTCACGCAGGATGTCCCTTCCAAAAAACCCTCCCCAAACAGCACATGACGCAAAGAAAAATTAAAGAAAAAAGAGGTGCAAGATGGAATTGTCCTTGGGCCCTCCCACCCACCCTTATGTTGTATAAACAGGACATGCACACTTTAACCAACCCATCATTTCAGTGACAGGGTCTGCCACACGACTGTGACTGAAATGACGGGTTGGTTTGGACCCCCACCAAAAAAGAAGCAATTAATCTCTCCTTGCACAAACTGGCTCTACAGAGGCAAGATGTCCACCTCATCATCATCCTCCGATATATCACCGTGTACATCCCCCTCCTCACAGATTATCAATTCGTCCCCACTGGAATCCACCATCTCAGCTCCCTGTGTACTTTGTGGAGGCAATTGCTGCTGGTCAATGTCTCCACGGAGGAATTGATTATAATTCATTTTAATGAACATCATCTTCTCCACATTTTCTGGATGTAACCTCGTACGCCGATTGCTGACAAGGTGAGCGGCGGCACTAAACACTCTTTCGGAGTACACACTTGTGGGAGGGCAACTTAGGTAGAATAAAGCCAGTTTGTGCAAGGGCCTCCAAATTGCCTCTTTTTCCTGCCAGTATAAGTACGGACTGTGTGACGTGCCTACTTGGATGCGGTCACTCATATAATCCTCCACCATTCTTTCAATGTTGAGAGAATCATATGCAGTGACAGTAGACGACATGTCCGTAATCGTTGTCAGGTCCTTCAGTCCGGACCAGATGTCAGCATCAGCAGTCGCTCCAGACTGCCCTGCATCACCGCCAGCGGGTGGGCTCGGAATTCTGAGCCTTTTCCTCGCACCCCCAGTTGCGGGAGAATGTGAAGGAGGAGATGTTGACAGGTCGCGTTCCGCTTGACTTGACAATTTTCTCACCAGCAGGTCTTTCAACCCCAGCAGACTTGTGTCTGCCGGAAAGAGAGATCCAAGGTAGGCTTTAAATCTAGGATCGAGCACGGTGGCCAAAATGTAGTGCTCTGATTTCAACAGATTGACCACCCGTGAATCCTTGTTAAGCGAATTAAGGGCTCCATCCACAAGTCCCACATGCCTAGCGGAATCGCTCCGTGTTAGCTCCTCCTTCAATGTCTCCAGCTTCTTCTGCAAAAGCCTGATGAGGGGAATGACCTGACTCAGGCTGGCAGTGTCTGAACTGACTTCACGTGTGGCAAGTTCAAAGGGCATCAGAACCTTGCACAACGTTGAAATCATTCTCCACTGCACTTGAGACAGGTGCATTCCACCTCCTATATCGTGCTCAATTGTATAGGCTTGAATGGCCTTTTGCTGCTCCTCCAACCTCTGAAGCATATAGAGGGTTGAATTCCACCTCGTTACCACTTCTTGCTTCAGATGATGGCAGGGCAGGTTCAGTAGTTTTTGGTGGTGCTCCAGTCTTCTGTACATGGTGCCTGTACGCCGAAAGTGTCCCGCAATTCTTCTGGCCACCGACAGCATCTCTTGCACGCCCCTGTCGTTTTTTAAAAAATTCTGCACCACCAAATTCAAGGTATGTGCAAAACATGGGACGTGCTGGAATTTGCCCATATTTAATGCACACACAATATTGCTGGCGTTGTCCGATGCCACAAATCCACAGGAGAGTCCAATTGGGGTAAGCCATTCCGCGATGATCTTCCTCAGTTGCCGTAAGAGGTTTTCAGCTGTGTGCGTATTCTGGAAAGCGGTGATACAAAGCGTAGCCTGCCTAGGAAAGAGTTGGCGTTTGCGAGATGCTGCTACTGGTGCCGCCGCTGCTGTTCTTGCGGCGGGAGTCCATACATCTACCCAGTGGGCTGTCACAGTCATATAGTCCTGACCCTGCCCTGCTCCACTTGTCCACATGTCCGTGGTTAAGTGGACATTGGGTACAACTGCATTTTTTAGGACACTGGTGAGTCTTTTTCTGACGTCCGTGTACATTCTCGGTATCGCCTGCCTAGAGAAGTGGAACCTAGATGGTATTTGGTAACGGGGGCACACTGCCTCAATAAATTGTCTAGTTCCCTGTGAACTAACGGCGGATACCGGACGCACGTCTAACACCAACATAGTTGTCAAGGCCTCAGTTATCCGCTTTGCAGCAGGATGACTGCTGTGATATTTCATCTTCCTCGCAAAGGACTGTTGGACAGTCAATTGCTTACTGGAAGTAGTACAAGTGGGCTTACGACTTCCCCTCTGGGATGACGATCGACTCCCAGCAGCAACAACAGCAGCGCCAGCAGCAGTAGGCGTTACACGCAAGGATGCATCGGAGGAATCCCAGGCAGGAGAGGACTCGTCAGAATTGCCAGTGACATGGCCTGCAGGACTATTGGCATTCCTGGGGAAGGAGGAAATTGACACTGAGGGAGTTGGTGGTGGGGTGGTTTGCGTGAGCTTGGTTACAAGAGGAAGGGATTTACTGGTCAGTGGACTGCTTCCGCTGTCACCCAAAGTTTTTGAACTTGTCACTGACTTATTATGAATGCGCTGCAGGTGACGTATAAGGGAGGATGTTCCGAGGTGGTTAACGTCCTTACCCCTACTTATTACAGCTTGACAAAGGCAACACACGGCTTGACAAATGTTGTCCGCATTTCTGGTGAAATACTTCCACACCGAAGAGCTGATTTTTTTTGTATTTTGACCAGGCATGTCAATGGCCCTATTCCTCCCACGGACAACAGGTGTCTCCCCGGGTGCCTGACTTAAACAAACCACCTCACCATCAGAATCCTCCTGGTCAATTTCCTCCCCAGCGCCAGCAACACCCATATCCTCCTCATCCTGGTGTACTTCAACACTGACATCTTCAATCTGACTATCAGGAACTGGACTGCGGGTGCTCCTTCCAGCACTTGCAGGGGGCGTGCAAATGGTGGAAGGCGCATGCTCTTCACGTCCAGTGTTGGGAAGGTCAGGCATCGCAACCGACACAATTGGACTCTCCTTGTGGATTTGGGATTTCGAAGAACGCACAGTTCTTTGCGGTGCTTTTGCCAGCTTGAGTCTTTTCAGTTTTCTAGCGAGAGGCTGAGTGCTTCCATCCTCATGTGAAGCTGAACCACTAGCCATGAACATAGGCCAGGGCCTCAGCCGTTCCTTGCCACTCCGTGTGGTAAATGGCATATTGGCAAGTTTATGCTTCTCCTCCGACAATTTTATTTTAGGTTTTGGAGTCCTTTTTTTACTGATATTTGGTGTTTTGGATTTGACATGCTCTGTACTATGACATTGGGCATCGGCCTTGGCAGACGACGTTGCTGGCATTTCATAGTCTCGGCCATGACTAGTGGCAGCAGCTTCAGCACGAGGTGGAAGTGGATCTTGATCTTTCCCTAATTTTGGAACCTCAACATTTTTGTTCTCCATATTTTAATAGGCACAACTAAAAGGCACCTCAGGTAAACAATGGAGATGGATGGATACTAGTATACTTATGGATGGACTGCCGAGTGCCGACACAGAGGTAGCTACAGCCGTGGACTAACGTACTGTGTCTGCTGCTAATATAGACTGGATGATTGATAATGAGATGAAATCAATATATATATGTATGTATATATAATATCACTAGTACTGCAGCCGGACAGGTAGATAATATATTTATTAGGTAATGATGACTGATGACGGACCTGCTGGACACTGTCAGCTCAGCAGCACCGCAGACTGCTACAGTAAGCTACTATACTATAGTAGTATGTACAAAGAAGAAAGAAAAAAAAAAAAACACGGGTAGGTGGTATACAATTATGGATGGACTGCCGAGTGCCGACACAGAGGTAGCTACAGCCGTGGACTAACGTACTGTGTCTGCTGCTAATATAGACTGGATGATTGATAATGAGATGAAATCAATATATATATATGTATGTATATATAATATCACTAGTACTGCAGCCGGACAGGTAGATAATATATTTATTAGGTAATGATGACTGATGACGGACCTGCTGGACACTGTCAGCTCAGCAGCACCGCAGACTGCTACAGTAAGCTACTATACTATAGTAGTATGTACAAAGAAGAAAGAAAAAAAAAAACCACGGGTAGGTGGTATACAATTATGGATGGACTGCCGAGTGCCGACACAGAGGTAGCTACAGCCGTGGACTAACGTACTGTGTCTGCTGCTAATATAGACTGGATGATAATGAGATGAAATCAATATATATATATGTATGTATATATAATATCACTAGTACTGCAGCCGGACAGGTAGATAATATATTTATTAGGTAATGATGACTGATGACGGACCTGCTGGACACTGTCAGCTCAGCAGCACCGCAGACTGCTACAGTAAGCTACTATACTATAGTAGTATGTACAAAGAAGAAAGAAAAAAAAAAACCACGGGTAGGTGGTATACAATTATGGATGGACTGCCGAGTGCCGACACAGAGGTAGCTACAGCCGTGGACTAACGTACTGTGTCTGCTGCTAATATAGACTGGATGATTGATAATGAGATGAAATCAATATATATATGTATGTATATATAATATCACTAGTACTGCAGCCGGACAGGTAGATAATATATTTATTAGGTAATGATGACTGATGACGGACCTGCTGGACACTGTCAGCTCAGCAGCACCGCAGACTGCTACAGTAAGCTACTATACTCTATAGTAGTATGTACAAAGAAGAAAGAAAAAAAAAAACCACGGGTAGGTGGTATACAATTATGGATGGACTGCCGAGTGCCGACACAGAGGTAGCTACAGCCGTGGACTAACGTACTGTGTCTGCTGCTAATATAGAGTCTAGACTGGATGATAAATTATTGATAATGAGATGAAATCAATATAATATCACTAGTACTGCAGCCGGACAGGTACTATATATATTTATTATGTAATGACTGATGACGGACCTGCTGGACACTGTCAGGTCAGCACAGCACCGCAGACTGCTACAGTAAGCTACTATAGTAGTATGCATAAAGAAGAATGAAAAAAAAAAACCACGGGTAGGTGGTATACAATATTATATATATATATATATTATATACAATTATATATATATATATATATATATTAAACTGGTGGTGATTGATTATTAAACTGGTGGTCACTTCAGGTCACGTTGCAACTTGCAACTAGTACTCCGAGGCCTAAGCAGACAATCACAAAATATATTATTATACTGGTGGTCAGTGTGGTCACAACAATGGCAGTGTGGCACTGACTCTGGCAGCAAAAGTGTGCACTGTACGTTATATGTACTCCTGAGTCCTGCTCTCAGACTCTAACTGCTCCCCACTGTCAGTGTCTCCCCCACAAGTCAGATAATACACTTACAGTCACACTATCTAATCTATAAAGATCACTTCAGCAAGTAGTATAGTAGTATACAGTATAGTAGTACTCCTCCTAATAATGCTCCCCAAAATACTGTGTCTCTCTCTTCTCTAAACGGAGAGGACGCCAGCCACGTCCTCTCCCTATGACTCTCAATGCACGTGTGAAAATGGCGGCGACGCGCGGCTCCTTATATAGAATCCGAGTCTCGCGATAGAATCCGAGCCTCGCGAGAATCCGACAGCGTGATGATGACGTTCGGGCGCGCTCGGGTTAGCCGAGCAAGGCGGGAAGATCCGAGTCGCTCGGACCCGTGTAAAAAAAAACTGAAGTTCGGGCGGGTTCGGATTCCGAGGAACCGAACCCGCTCATCTCCAGTTATTATATCCAATGTCTGACTGACCTCCTCTCCTGTCTATACTGGGATAACACATCCCCACCCTCCACCAATCTGATTCACTGACATCCACCTCCCAGTAATGTCGCCCTGAGGAGAATTTCCTGATGCTTATTACCTGAGGATACTGAAATCTCTCTGGTGTTACTGGGTGATTCTGGTCTGGTGACCTGGATGCAGTTTTCCTGTCACCTGATATCTGTATATTATTACCAGCTGTAGTCACATCCAGTAATAGGTCTGTAGCTTCCTGCACATATATCCCTGTTTTTATACCTGTTATTATATCAGATAATGGCCCTCATTCCGAGTTGATCGCTAAGAGTCTTCGCAACGCAAATGTACGAAATGTAAGTATCTGCGCATGCGCAAATGCGTGATTATGCATGCGCGAGTACATACGTACGACAACTGGGCAAAATTACTCCGAAAAAAAAAAGCCGTAACTGGCAAACAAAAACGAGGAGTGGCGTGGGCGTGGCGGAGGCGACACTTCGCAATGCTCCGACATGGGCGTGAAAGTGGGCGTACAGTGTGGGAGTATGCAACTCGCAATGGGCGTGTTTTTCGCAAATAAACATTGTCGCTGTTAAAACTAACATAGGAAACCGTAGCAACATTCACGCAGCAGCCGAGTAGGTCTGCAGTTACTCTACATTTGCGAAGTACTGGTACAAGTGTGTATGCAGTAATTAGCAGTTAATTGGATATCACATTCATCTGATGTCCAATTACTTGTTAATTAATGAGCAGATGAAAGTTACCAACCAGCAATTGTCTGAACACACATTACATGTTTATTCTACTCACATATAAATCTCACACACTGCCAAATAAGGGTGTGATTTTTGTTGAATTTGTTGTGTAAGCATTTTTAAAACTTGTTTTAATGTGTGTAAGACTCCCAAATACAAGCAAGTGAAAATATTTGTGAAAGTGTTTGAAATCTGCAACATTTTTTACAAATAAACCAACACCCACATAATGCAGCATACACTTTAATTTAGTCTTAAAAGTAGAGATGAGCGGGTTCGGTTTCTCTGAAACCGAACCCGCACGAACTTCATGTTTTTTTCACGGGTCCGAGCAGACTCGGATCCTCCCGCCTTGCTCGGTTAACCCGAGCGCGCCCGAACGTCATCATGACGCTGTCGGATTCTCGCGAGACTCGGATTCTATATAAGGAGCCGCGCGTCGCCGCCATTTTCACACGTGCATTGAGATTGATAGGGAGAGGACGTGGCTGGCGTCCTCTCCATTAGAAATTAGATTAGAAGAGAGAGAGAGATTGTGCAGAGTCAGACAGAGTTTACCACAGTGACCAGTGCAGTTGTTGTTAGTTAACTTTTATTTATTTTAATATATCCGTTCTCTGCTATATCCGTTCTCTGCCTGAAAAAAAACGATACACAGCAGCAGCCAGTCACACAGTGTGACTCAGTCTGTGTGCACTCAGCTCAGCCCAGTGTGCTGCACATCAATGTATAAAAGGCAAAGCTTATAATAATTGTGGGGGAGACTGGGGAGCACTGCAGGTTGTTATAGCAGGAGCCCCCAGGAGTACATAATATTATATTAATTTAAAATTAAACAGTGCACACTTTTGCTGCAGGAGTGCCACTGCCAGTGTGACTAGTGGTGACCAGTGCCTGACCACCAGTATAGTAGTATATTGTTGTATGTATTGTATACTATCTCTTTATCAACCAGTCTATATTAGCAGCAGACACAGTACAGTGCGGTAGTTCACGGCTGTGGCTACCTCTGTGTCGGCAGTCGGAACTCGGCAGGCAGTCCGTCCATCCATAATTGTATTACAATATATACCACCTAACCGTGGTATTTTTTTTTCTTTCTTTATACCGTCGTCATAGTGTCATACTAGTTGTTACGAGTATACTACTATCTCTTTATCAACCAGTGTACAGTGCGGTAGTTCACGGCTGTGGCTACCTCTGTGTCGGCAGTCGGCAGGCAGTCCGTCCATCCATAATTGTATTATTATTATAATATATACCACCTAACCGTGGTTTTTTTTTCATTCTTTATACCGTCGTCATAGTGTCATACTAGTTGTTACGAGTATACTACTATCTCTTTATCAACCAGTGTACAGTGCGGTAGTTCACGGCTGTGGCTACCTCTGTGTCGGCAGTCGGCAGGCAGTCCGTCCATCCATAATTGTATTATTATTATAATATATACCACCTAACCGTGGTTTTTTTTTCATTCTTTATACCGTCGTCATAGTGTCATACTAGTTGTTACGAGTATACTACTATCTCTTTATCAACCAGTGTACAGTGCGGTAGTTCACGGCTGTGGCTACCTCTGTGTCGGCAGTCGGCAGGCAGTCCGTCCATCCATAATTGTATTATTATTATAATATATACCACCTAACCGTGGTTTTTTTTTCATTCTTTATACCGTCGTCATAGTGTCATACTAGTTGTTACGAGTATACTACTATCTCTTTATCAACCAGTGTACAGTGCGGTAGTTCACGGCTGTGGCTACCTCTGTGTCGGCAGTCGGCAGGCAGTCCGTCCATCCATAATTGTATTATTATTATAATATATACCACCTAACCGTGGTTTTTTTTTCATTCTTTATACCGTCGTCATAGTGTCATACTAGTTGTTACGAGTATACTACTATCTCTTTATCAACCAGTGTACAGTGCGGTAGTTCACGGCTGTGGCTACCTCTGTGTCGGCAGTCGGCAGGCAGTCCGTCCATCCATAATTGTATTATTATTATAATATATACCACCTAACCGTGGTTTTTTTTTCATTCTTTATACCGTCGTCATAGTGTCATACTAGTTGTTACGAGTATACTACTATCTCTTTATCAACCAGTGTACAGTGCGGTAGTTCACGGCTGTGGCTACCTCTGTGTCGGCAGTCGGCAGGCAGTCCGTCCATCCATAATTGTATTATTATTATAATATATACCACCTAACCGTGGTTTTTTTTTCATTCTTTATACCGTCGTCATAGTGTCATACTAGTTGTTACGAGTATACTACTATCTCTTTATCAACCAGTGTACAGTGCGGTAGTTCACGGCTGTGGCTACCTCTGTGTCGGCAGTCGGCAGGCAGTCCGTCCATCCATAATTGTATTATTATTATAATATATACCACCTAACCGTGGTTTTTTTTTCATTCTTTATACCGTCGTCATAGTGTCATACTAGTTGTTACGAGTATACTACTATCTCTTTATCAACCAGTGTACAGTGCGGTAGTTCACGGCTGTGGCTACCTCTGTGTCGGCAGTCGGCAGGCAGTCCGTCCATCCATAATTGTATTATTATTATAATATATACCACCTAACCGTGGTTTTTTTTTTCATTCTTTATACCGTCGTCATAGTGTCATACTAGTTGTTACGAGTATACTACTATCTCTTTATCAACCAGTGTACAGTGCGGTAGTTCACGGCTGTGGCTACCTCTGTGTCGGCAGTCGGCAGGCAGTCCGTCCATCCATAATTGTATTATTATTATAATATATACCACCTAACCGTGGTTTTTTTTTCATTCTTTATACCGTCGTCATAGTGTCATACTAGTTGTTACGAGTATACTACTATCTCTTTATCAACCAGTGTACAGTGCGGTAGTTCACGGCTGTGGCTACCTCTGTGTCGGCAGTCGGCAGGCAGTCCGTCCATCCATAATTGTATTATTATTATAATATATACCACCTAACCGTGGTTTTTTTTTCATTCTTTATACCGTCGTCATAGTGTCATACTAGTTGTTACGAGTATACTACTATCTCTTTATCAACCAGTGTACAGTGCGGTAGTTCACGGCTGTGGCTACCTCTGTGTCGGCAGTCGGCAGGTATCCAATACTAGTATCCAATCCATCCATCTCCATTGTTTACCTGAGGTGCCTTTTAGTTCTGCCTATAAAATATGGAGAACAAAAAAGTTGAGGTTCCAAAATTAGGGAAAGATCAAGATCCACTTCCACCTCGTGCTGAAGCTGCTGCCACTAGTCATGGCCGAGACGATGAAATGCCAGCAACGTCGTCTGCCAAGGCCGATGCCCAATGTCATAGTACAGAGCATGTCAAATCCAAAACACCAAATATCAGAAAAAAAAGGACTCCAAAACCTAAAATAAAATTGTCGGAGGAGAAGCGTAAACTTGCCAATATGCCATTTACCACACGGAGTGGCAAGGAACGGCTGAGGCCCTGGCCTATGTTCATGGCTAGTGGTTCAGCTTCACATGAGGATGGAAGCACTCAGCCTCTCGCTAGAAAACTGAAAAGACTCAAGCTGGCAAAAGCACCGCAAAGAACTGTGCGTTCTTCGAAATCCCAAATCCACAAGGAGAGTCCAATTGTGTCGGTTGCGATGCCTGACCTTCCCAACACTGGAGGTGAAGAGCATGCGCCTTCCACCATTTGCACGCCCCCTGCAAGTGCTGGAAGGAGCACCCGCAGTCCAGTTCCTGATAGTCAGATTGAAGATGTCAGTGTTGAAGTACACCAGGATGAGGAGGATATGGGTGTTGCTGGCGCTGGGGAGGAAATTGACCAGGAGGATTCTGATGGTGAGGTGGTTTGTTTAAGTCAGGCACCCGGGGAGACACCTGTTGTCCGTGGGAGGAATATGGCCGTTGACATGCCAGGTGAAAATACCAAAAAAATCAGCTCTTCGATGTGGAGGTATTTCACCAGAAATGCGGACAACAGGTGTCAAGCCGTGTGTTCCCTTTGTCAAGCTGTAATAAGTAGGGGTAAGGACGTTAACCACCTCGGAACATCCTCCCTTATACGTCACCTGCAGCGCATTCATAATAAGTCAGTGACAAGTTCAAAAACTTTGGGTGACAGCGGAAGCAGTCCACTGACCAGTAAATCCCTTCCTCTTGTAACCAAGCTCACGCAAACCACCCCACCAACTCCCTCAGTGTCAATTTCCTCCTTCCCCAGGAATGCCAATAGTCCTGCAGGCCATGTCACTGGCAAGTCTGACGAGTCCTCTCCTGCCTGGGATTCCTCCGATGCATCCTTGCGTGTAACGCCTACTGCTGCTGGCGCTGCTGTTGTTGCCGCTGGGAGTCGATGGTCATCCCAGAGGGGAAGTCGTAAGCCCACTTGTACTACTTCCAGTAAGCAATTGACTGTTCAACAGTCCTTTGCGAGGAAGATGAAATATCACAGCAGTCATCCTACTGCAAAGCGGATAACTGAGGCCTTGGCATCCTGGGTGGTGAGAAACGTGGTTCCGGTATCCATCATTACTGCAGAGCCAACTAGAGACTTGTTGGAGGTACTGTGTCCCCGGTACCAAATACCATCTAGGTTCCATTTCTCTAGGCAGGCGATACCGAAAATGTACACAGACCTCAGAAAAAGAGTCACCAGTGTCCTAAAAAATGCAGCTGTACCCAATGTCCACTTAACCACGGACATGTGGACAAGTGGAGCAGGGCAGGGTCAGGACTATATGACTGTGACAGCCCACTGGGTAGATGTATGGACTCCCGCCGCAAGAACAGCAGCGGCGGCACCAGTAGCAGCATCTCGCAAACGCCAACTCTTTCCTAGGCAGGCTACGCTTTGTATCACCGCTTTCCAGAATACGCACACAGCTGAAAACCTCTTACGGCAACTGAGGAAGATCATCGCGGAATGGCTTACCCCAATTGGACTCTCCTGTGGATTTGTGGCATCGGACAACGCCAGCAATATTGTGTGTGCATTAAATCTGGGCCAATTCCAGCACGTCCCATGTTTTGCACATACCTTGAATTTGGTGGTGCAGAATTTTTTAAAAAACGACAGGGGCGTGCAAGAGATGCTGTCGGTGGCCAGAAGAATTGCGGGACACTTTCGGCGTACAGGCACCACGTACAGAAAACTGGAGCACCACCAAAAACTACTGAACCTGCCCTGCCATCATCTGAAGCAAGAAGTGGTAACGAGGTGGAATTCAACCCTCTATATGCTTCAGAGGTTGGAGGAGCAGCAAAAGGCCATTCAAGCCTATACAATTGAGCACGATATAGTAGGTGGAATGCACCTGTCTCAAGTGCAGTGGAGAATGATTTCAACGTTGTGCAAGGTTCTGATGCCCTTTGAACTTGCCACACGTGAAGTCAGTTCAGACACTGCCAGCCTGAGTCAGGTCATTCCCCTCATCAGGCTTTTGCAGAAGAAGCTGGAGGCATTGAAGAAGGAGCTAACACGGAGCGATTCCGCTAGGCATGTGGGACTTGTGGATGCAGCCCTTAATTCGCTTAACAAGGATTCACGGGTGGTCAATCTGTTGAAATCAGAGCACTACATTTTGGCCACCGTGCTCGATCCTAGATTTAAACCCTACCTTGGATCTCTCTTTCCGGCAGACACAGGTCTGCTGGGGTTGAAAGACCTGCTGGTGACAAAATTGTCAAGTCAAGCGGAACGCGACCTGTCAACATCTCCTCCTTCACATTCTCCCGCAACTGGGGGTGCGAGGAAAAGGCTCAGAATTCCGAGCCCACCCGCTGGCGGTGATGCAGGGCAGTCTGGAGCGACTGCTGATGCTGACATCTGGTCCGGACTGAAGGACCTGACAACGATTACGGACATGTCGTCTACTGTCACTGCATATGATTCTCTCAACATTGATAGAATGGTGGAGGATTATATGAGTGACCGCATCCAAGTAGGCACGTCACACAGTCCGTACTTATACTGGCAGGAAAAAGAGGCAATTTGGAGGCCCTTGCACAAACTGGCTTTATTCTACCTAAGTTGCCCTCCCACAAGTGTGTACTCCGAAAGAGTGTTTAGTGCCGCCGCTCACCTTGTCAGCAATCGGCGTACGAGGTTACATCCAGAAAATGTGGAGAAGATGATGTTCATTAAAATGAATTATAATCAATTCCTCCGCGGAGACATTGACCAGCAGCAATTGCCTCCACAAAGTACACAGGGAGCTGAGATGGTGGATTCCAGTGGGGACGAATTGATAATCTGTGAGGAGGGGGATGTACACGGTGATATATCGGAGGGTGAAGATGAGGTGGACATCTTGCCTCTGTAGAGCCAGTTTGTGCAAGGAGAGATTAATTGCTTCTTTTTTGGGGGGGGTCCAAACCAACCCGTCATATCAGTCACAGTCGTGTGGCAGACCCTGTCACTGAAATGATGGGTTGGTTAAAGTGTGCATGTCCTGTTTTGTTTATACAACATAAGGGTGGGTGGGAGGGCCCAAGGATAATTCCATCTTGCACCTCTTTTTTCTTTTCTTTTTCTTTGCATCATGTGCTGATTGGGGAGGGTTTTTTGGAAGGGACATCCTGCGTGACACTGCAGTGCCACTCCTAGATGGGCCCGGTGTTTGTGTCGGCCACTAGGGTCGCTAATCTTACTCACACAGCTACCTCATTGCGCCTCTTTTTTTCTTTGCGTCATGTGCTGTTTGGGGAGGGTTTTTTGGAAGGGACATCCTGCGTGACACTGCAGTGCCACTCCTAGATGTGCCCGGTGTTTGTGTCGGCCACTAGGGTCGCTAATCTTACTCACACAGTCAACTACCTCATTGCGCCTCTTTTTTTCTTTGCGTCATGTGCTGTTTGGGGAGGGTTTTTTGGAAGGGCCATCCTGCGTGACACTGCAGTGCCACTCCTAGATGGGCCCGGTGTTTGTGTCGGCCACTAGGGTCGCTTATCTTTCTCACACAGTCAGCTACCTCATTGCGCCTCTTTTTTTCTTTGCGTCATGTGCTGTTTGGGGAGGGTTTTTTGGAAGGGACATCCTGCGTGACACTGCAGTGCCACTCCTAGATGGGCCCGGTGTTTGTGTCGGCCACTAGGGTCGCTAATCTTACTCACACAGCTACCTCATTGCGCCTCTTTTTTTCTTTGCGTCATGTGCTGTTTGGGGAGGGTTTTTTGGAAGGGACATCCTGCGTGACACTGCAGTGCCACTCCTAGATGGGCCCGGTGTTTGTGTCGGCCACTAGGGTCGCTTATCTTACTCACACAGCGACCTCGGTGCAAATTTTAGGACTAAAAATAATATTGTGAGGTGTGATGTGTTCAGAATAGGCTGAAAATGAGTGTAAATTATGTTTTTTGAGGTTAATAATACTTTGGGATCAAAATTACCCCCAAATTCTATGATTTAAGCTGTTTTTTAGGGTTTTTTGAAAAAAACACCCGAATCCAAAACACACCCGAATCCGACAAAAATAATTCGGTGAGGTTTTGCCAAAACGCGTTCGAACCCAAAACACGGCCGCGGAACCGAACCCAAAACCAAAACACAAAACCCGAAAAATTTCAGGCGCTCATCTCTACTTAAAAGTCACAATAATATTTGATTATAATATCTGACAATGTTTGAAATGATGTCCTGTTGACCATAGATATTTATAAAAAGCGTCGTGTCTGTTTACTTAATATGGACATTAAAGTGTGGTGCAAAGCATACCTTTTTTTTGTTTTTATTTTCAATTTTTAAGGAGAATTAGCAGATTGGTCTACAAGTGTCTATATGCTGACCTAATCTTTCTGGAACTGCATTACCTTGAAGAAACTGCTCAAATTTTTTAAATATATTTTTTATTACTATAATAATATTTCACAACATTTAAACATGGCTCCACGTGAGTCGCACAGGCAGAGATGGACCAAGCAGCAAGCAGATGGCACTGACAATCATTAGATAGCAGAACTCAGTACTCTGCAAAATTCTGCTTCTGACAAAAGTATATTTTTAAAGCATAAATAAAACATGACACACCCTGCCACACACAAATTTTAAACCAAATGAGAAAGAATTAGGATCCACCACACAAACACAACAATACATAGCACACTAGTAAGAGGAAGATGGCTCTGGTGTTTATACACATAAACTCACAGGCTACAATACATCCAAACAGAAAGAATACATTTCACTAAGAGGGAGTTATCCATTCTGGTCACACAAGCCAACTCCAAAAATACATAGAGGCAACATCAAAAACATGGGTGCTGCCCATCTGGAGAGACATCATTTTCTTCTTTTTCTCCCCGCCTGAGGCTGTTCTTCTTTGGAAGGTCTGCGGAGCGACCTTCGTTGGGCCTGCCCAGTGGGCTGTTCTTCCTGGGCAGGGGCAGGGGAGGGAGCCGATGTGGGTGGCTCTCTGCCACTGTGGGCAAGGGAGACAGCGATGGCCTGGAGCCCTTGCAAGATGTTATTTGCAAGGGTTTGGAATGAGGAGGCAAGTTGTTCTTGGCCCTGCCTGATCTCTGCCAGACCTTGGCAGAGTTGAGCAACACCTTGCTCAACACAGGTTCGGTGCTCAGTGAGCCGGACAGCTATCTGGCTTACCTCCCGGATGACCCCGTCTTGAAACCGATTTAGGCTCTCACCATACCTAGCGATTTCAAGCAGGATCTCCGGGATAGCAGAGGGTTGGGTGGGGGGGCCAGTAGGAACCTGCAGAGGTGGGATTTGTTGGCCCACACTGCCAGACTCACTAGGTCCCTCCACCTCAGCCTCAACCACATAACCGTCCTGTGACTCAAACGGATCACCCCCCTGTGCTGTGTTTTGTGGCAAGCAAATAGAAGAATGTGTGGGAAAAAAGTAGGATACAAAATTAGTTTATTATTATAAATACTGTCAAAATTACAGACAACTAAATGTGTAAACTTACCTTCCAAGTCATGTCCCGTCAGGATCTCAGGCAGGTCCGTGTCCATATGAGACACCCCTTGGCCCTCCTCATAACTGACACAGGGCATCGCCATCTCCTCCAAGTCAGTATACTCCACAGCGACAGGTGCTCCTCCACCTGTAGCCCTTGAGGCATTCCACTCCGCAGCCCTCTTTGCCTTCAGGCGGGATTTGAAGTCGGCCCACCTACATATGTATTGTGAAAGAGGGACAAAGTAGAGTCTTATTATTTGTCTAAGCTAATATATAGGACACGTGTTCTGCTTGTGTTTGCTAGACATAACATCACATGTAACTACATTTTTTAGTCAACTTAGCACAGAAAAAGGACTGTCAATATGCACTTACCGTCGTCTCACTTCCTGTGATGTTCTGACGACAGAGCCAACTTCATTCACAGATTTTGTGATGTCTCTCCAGATTCGTTCTTTTGAAGCAGCCCCCATGTTTTTTGGCCCTCTATGGATTTTGGACATGGCCTGCGTGACCAAGACACGCAACTCCCTCTTAGTGAATGCAGGCTGTCTTTTCTTCCGTCTGGAGGTAGCCTGTGAGGTTTCTTCTTGTTGGTCATCACCATCTTCCTCCTCACTAGCAGCTTCTGTCTGTTGTGTTTGTGTGGCTAAAGCCAATTCTCCCTCAGTTTGGTCACTTTGTGTGTGTGGCAGGGTATCCCCAGTCAATTGTTGTGGTTCAGAAGCAGACATTTGCAGAGTACTAGGTCCTGCCTCTTCACCATCCGCAGAGGCGCATTCCAACATGCGCCTTTGGCAATCTAGGCGTCTTTTCCGCAATGCCATCTCCTGCTCTGCAATGCGGTCCATCTCTGCTGCGATTTGCTCACGAGAAGCCATGTTTGTGATGACGTGTGTACGCCGAGGTGTGTGCTTATATACCTACGTGCGTAGCGTTAATTCACACAGGTGTACACTGTTAATCTGATTAATGATTGCACTGCTTATTTAAGGGCCTACTTTGCACGCTGTGAGTGTAGGTAGTTTGGAGTTTCACTTGAGTTTGTTGGCTTGTGCGTGAAGGTGCTATAGGAATTTTCAGAGTGAGTAATTGTCAAGCATACATTTGTCCTTTCGTTTGCGTTTAGAATATAGTCAGTGTAGCATTTTGTCTGCGATTTTTCGTTTGTGAGTATTCTGGAATTCGTCTTGTTGTTCATTTTTTGATTTCAAAGTGTTTATTTTATGTTGATTGTTTGTTATTCTTTTTTACACATATATATTTAGCTAGTCCATTTTTGCAAATAAACCTGTGCTTCATTGCTTTTACTGACATTTTTGTTCTCTTGTAGGAGATTTGTTTTGGGTGACGTAACCCTAGTTGATTTTGTTTATTTTGTGTGCTATATAACACAAAGAGTTCCTTTCTTTATTTTGGATCAGGTAAGTTCCCTGGGCCTGTGTTGGTGCCTGTTTTGTTTATTGGTCTGTATGTTGTTTTTGACTGTCATATTTGCTCTCTTGTAGGAGATTTGTTTTGGGTGACGTAACCCTAGTTGATTTTGTTTATTTTGTGTGCTATATAACACAAAGAGTTCCTTTCTTTATTTTGGATCAGGTAAGTTCCCTGGGCCTGTGTTGGTGCCTGTTTGGTTTATTGGTCTGTATGTTGTTTTTGACTGTCATATTTGCTCTCTTGTAGGAGATTTGTTTTGGGTGACGTAACCCTAGTTGATTTTGTTTATTTTGTGTGCTATATAACACAAAGAGTTCCTTTCTTTATTTTGGATCAGGTAAGTTCCCTGGGCCTGTGTTGGTGCCTGTTTGGTTTATTGGTCTGTATGTTGTTTTTGACTGTCATATTTGCTCTCTTGTAGGAGATTTGTTTTGGGTGACGTAACCCTAGTTGATTTTGTTTATTTTGTGTGCTATATAACACAAAGAGTTCCTTTCTTTATTTTGGATCAGGTAAGTTCCCTGGGCCTGTGTTGGTGCCTGTTTGTGTTTGTTCAAAGTGTTTTGATTATGTTTGTTTTCCATCTTGATAATAAATGTTATGTTTTTTACCGGGATTGATCAGCAAAGTAGTGTTGTTCTTGGCTGGGCTAGCTACTAAAGGGCTAACTTTTTATTTTTTTAATTTAAATTTTTTTAACCAATTATTCTTAATTTTGTAGTAGTTGTTTGTGATGTGTTTGATGTTCTGTTTTTTTAAATAATAGTATTTTTAACAATTACAATTTAACATATGTAGCTTTCATTATAAAAATAATTTTTTTTTTTTTTTATAATATTCTTTTTGGTCCTGAATTGAACCCAGAAAAAATGTCTTACGCTCCTTCAGTAAGTTGACACACCCTTTTTGTAATAATTTTTTGTTTGCATATTTTTTGGACTTTGTTTTTGTCTTATTCAAATTTTTTGTTTTGTTTTTATAAAAGTGTGTGATGTCTATATTTATCGCAGCAGAAGCCCTACCTCCCCAACCCACGCCAGCACTCCCACCCCAACCGCCAGCCCCACAACCACAACCGGCTCCTCATCAACCAAGGCAACGGAGGCGTGCTAGGCCACCAATTTTCCGACCCCGTGTCCTACTTTTTGGGATGCCAGATGATGTGGTTGTACGTAGATACAGGCTGCCACCACATCTAATCCTAGACACTCTCTCCATAATAGAGAGTGATCTGGAGTCTGAAATTCGGTATCCTACAGCAATACCACCATTGACACAATTCCTTGCTGTGTTACATTTTTTGGCAACAGGGTCTTACCAGCATGTGGTTGGAGACCTGGTTGGCATGTCGCAGGGCCAGTTCAGTAAGGTCCTGCGGCATGTCTGCCAGGCTTTCCTCAAGCGTGTGAAGCAATTTATTGCTATGCCTTTGGATGTTGGTGCCCTAGATGTGGTGAAGCGGCAATTTGCGGAAGGTGGTAGTCGCTTCCCACATGTTATTGGGGTTGTGGATGGCACACATGTAGCTATTCAGCCACCAAAACATAATGAAGAAATTTATAGAAACAGGAAACTGTTTCATTCTCTGAATGTAATGGTTGTTTGTGGGCCATCCCTCCAGATCCTTTCCCTGAACGCAAAGTTTACTGGAAGTTCCCATGATGCGTATGTCATTAGACAGTCAGGGATATGGCACAGATTAAGATCAAGTCAACGAGCAGACATGTGGTTATTGGGTGAGTTGTTGCACATATTTTGTTCAAAATTTTGTATATTTTTCCAAATTGACTATTTCTAATTTTTTTTTTTCCTCAAACAGGAGACCGTGGATATCCTTGCACCCCCTGGCTCATGACTCCTTACCGTAATCCCAGGCCAGGACCACAGACGGCATTTAACTCCGCGCTTACTGCCACTAGGCAGCTGGTGGAGCGCACAATTGGGGTCCTTAAAGGGCGGTTTCGTGTGCTCCACCGCACTGGTGGCGACATCATGTATTCGCCAGAGATGGCAAGTAAAATAGTGGTCCTGTGCGCTATACTCCACAATATCGCGGTAAGGAGTAGCGTAGAGCTTCCTCAGACAGAGGAATTGCCTGATGAGTTGCCAGGGGTTGTCCGACACTTCGGTGGGGGGAGTGTTACAAGGAGGGGGAGCCAAGTCAGGGCAAGCATTGTTGCTGAATTTTTCAGGTATAGTGTTTTTTTTTACTCTATTGTTACCAAAATAAAAGCACAGTATGCATCATTTTTAATTTAAATGTAGAAATTGTGTTTGCTATTGTAAGGTCATTGTGTAATGCTTTTTGTGTGTTTGAATCTGTTTTTTTTTTAATCTTCAAAAAACAATAACACGTTAAGCTGACAATTTAATTTTGTGTAAAACAATACTGTGATGTTGCTAAATAGTGTCCTTATTTTTTTACTATTCTAACATCATGATTATTTAAACAAAAACACAAACAAATGAAACTGAATGTTGCCCACTTTGTGAATGTCCAGCTGAAAGACCACACAAACTGAGGTGAGTACTCAGATATGTTTATAAATTGATCTAAAACTGTGTGTGTGTCTGTGTCTGTGTTTTTTTGTTTTAAATTTTTTGGTTGTGTTTTGCTTAAAATTTGCTTATGCGAATGCGTAGTTCCGCTCGTGCGAAATAACACTCTGCTCTTCACAGCATTGCAAAGATCAATAAAGTTATTATAAATGACATATGACAGCATAGATTGTGGACCAATCACATGCTAACAGACATTATAAATATATGCCCAAATAAGGAAAACGCCATTGCCATGATGCGTGCGGCACCTTTCACCAGGCGGGAGCTCCGCGTCCTGGTTGCGGTGATGGACCGCCGCGTAGGCCGCGTTGGGCGATTCATCCCCAATCGTGTTAAGCGCGAGGCCTACGCGGAGGTCCGTCGCCTGCTGCGGTCTCGCGTCCGCAGCAGGCGGACCATCATCCAGTTAGAGCGGAGATGGAGTGATCTCCGAAGGAGGACTCCAGAGCTGTTGGCGGAGATCCGCCAGCAAATCCGCACTATGCATGCACGCAGTAAGTAACATTACATAAGATTATTAGCATAAATAGTGCAAATTTTCACTAAGTGGTAGGCTAATTGCAACACTGAGTGAACATTTTGAAAAAATAGGACAGTGTGTGTGGTTAGGGCAAACATTACTGACTGTAGCAAAGTGTCCCTAAACAAGTGCATGTTTTACATAATTAGTAACCAGGCAGGAAACTGTACCAAAAAACTTGATCAGTGCTGTCTATATAATAAGGTAGCTTGAATAGTGATCTGGTGATGTTGGCTAGACAAATCAATATGTCTCAATGGAATAGATACAGGAATGACCGACAAAATTTTTTAATTTCATAATTTTGTTTGCAGTGGGCAACATGAAGAGGTTTGAATAATTATTTTTTTTAAATTCTTAAAAAAACTTTCTTTTACATGGAACCGAACAGTGAAAATTACAATTGATTAGTATGTAATTTAACATGCAAATTGAATTATATTTTAACAATCATTCTAGGACGACCACAACGGCAAGCACCACATGATGCACCAGCTCAGCACCCTTCCCCTTCTCACTCCCCCTCCACTTCCCAGTCCCCCTCCCCTTCTCACTCCCCCTCCCCTTCTCACTCCCCCTCCCCTTCTCACTCCCCCTCAGCTTCCCAATCCCCCTCAGCTTCCCAATCACCCTCAGCTTCACAATCCACCTCAGCTTCCCAGTCACCCTCAGCTTCCCAGGCCCCCTCAGCTTCCCAGGCCCCCTCAGCTTCCCAGGCCCACTCCACTTTCCACTCCCCTTCTCAGCCAACCTCTCCTTCTCTTTCTGTGACCCCTTCTCCTCCTTCCCATACCCCTTCTCCTTCTACTTCCAACTCACCTTCTCAGCCCCCCTCACCCTCTATTGGCCTAACATTTTCACCGCCCCCCTCGCCCTCTCAATCAGACCCACCCTCTGAAATTACATCCCCAATCCAACCTCCTTCCCCCATCCAGCCTCCTTCCCCATCAAGCCTCCTTCCCCCATCCAGCCTCCTTCCCCCATCCAGCCTCCTTCCCCAATCCCTCCTCCTTCCCCCATCCAGCCGCCTTCCCCCATCCAGCCGCCATCCCCACCCAGTGAATGGGCAGAGGAAGCCCCTGAAGACAGTTCAGGGAGTCTTCATGTTGCAGAGGAAAGTAAGTGTTTTAACATTTTGTTAAAAATGATTACCTACTTACACTTACAATGACAAAACATGCAGTGTTGTACTGTTGGAATTCTTGTACCAAGGAAAATTAATTGTGTTTTTCTTCATGGTGTACATGTTGCATTTACATTTATTTGAGTGTCATTATATGTCCAGTGTTTATGTGTGCCATGTTTTGTGTGTCCACTCTAGGTCGACACTCATTAGGTCAACAGGGTTGGCAGGACAACAGGGTTTATATGTGTTAGGTTTTCAGGGAAACAGTTAGACCTGAGTGGAGTTTAGTATGTTGTTGTTCTTTTACACTTGTGCCTGTGTATTCTTAATATTTACACTTACAAATCACATGCTTCACTTTGTTAGGCAGCCTAACGACCCAATGATTTGTGGTGTGAAAGTTACACTCACAAAATGATTATTGGATAAAGTCAAACCTGTTTGACCTTATTTAGTAAGGGCAGCTTTCATGGAGTGTGGGCATGCTAGGATATGTTGTCCTTCTGAAGATGTTGATATGCAGTGTGATGATGCAGGACCAACACCCTAAAAAAATAAAAATAAAAAATAAAAAAAAAACCAAATGGGAATGAATGCCAACATGGTGTAACATTGACGAAGATGGTAGTTATCTTTAACATGGGATGTCGGCCATAGCAACCAATAAGATTATACTTTAAAAATTGGGAACCACTTCTACAATATAATATTCATATTTTTGCTTGTTTGCTATGGGCAACGTTCCATCTTAAATATAACTCACATAGTAGTAAATGTAACCCATGGTCTGGAACACTTTAAAATCTTAAAAAAAGGCTGAGCAGGCTTGTGTGTTGTTCTGCTAATGATTGTACCATAAAACAGGCAGGATGTAGTAACTTTGCCATTAAAGCAGGCCTGTCCAAACTGCGGCCCTCCAACTGTTGAGAAACTACACATCCCAGCATGCCCTGACACAGCTTTGGCATTCCCTGACCACAAAACTGTGTCAAGGCATGCTGGTATATGTAGTTTCACAACAGCTGGAGTCCAGCAGTTTGGACATGCCTGCATTTAAGTGTGCTTTGCGCCTTGCTTGGATAATAAGTAATGTAATTAAGTTATTAATGTTTGTGTTGCATCTTAATTTCAGATGTTGCAGTTGGAGATCCTACAAGTTTTGGAGGCATTCTTTACACCATGCGCCAACACCTGCAAGGATTAATGCATTGTGTTGATAATTTGCAAAAATTTGCATGATTTTGTTTATTTTATGGAAAAAAAAACTGATTTATTTTAAAAAATAAAATAAAAAAAGTTGATTAAAGTTAACCGGGTGTTGTGTTTATTAATGCAAAAAAGGATCAGCTGATTGGCAGGCAGAAATTGTTTGCAAAAAACATTACACACATCTTACGTTAGATTATTAACAAAAAAAACAGGAGATTATTGTGTTAAGAAACATGTAAACACCTTCATTCACAAACAACACCTTTAAAAACAAACAAAGGGAAAAAAAAAATTATACACTTTTACATGTTGATGGGCAATTATGGCAACAAAGTGTTAATCTGGTTTTTTTTGCAGACTTAATTGTTTAGGAACATTATCAATCATTACACTAATTGGATTCGTTATTGAAAAGGGCTTGTTGACTTTAAAAGGAATGGTGTAATTTCACTTAATAGCTTTAAAAAAACATTTTTGTGCGTTTTTCCTTAAAAGTGTGCACTTTTACGGTAAAATGTGTAAATCTACTAAAACTTAGTATTTTTACGATTAAGTATGTGTTATTGCGATGGATTCGCAATGCTGCGAGGGTTTCGCATTACTGCGATGTCATTTGGCGTACGCCCACTTTGTGTAATACTGCGTACGAATGTGCAAAAATACGTTGGGGGCGGAGGTTCGCATATTTACTACATTAACGCAACTTTGCGAATATGTTGTGCGACCGAAAAACTTAGCGATCAACTCGGAATGAGGGCCAATGTGTGTAATGTCCCTGAGATGAGACCCACATCCAGATCTCCTGCACCACGGACCTGGTTATCATGTCTCTCTGTGTCCTCAGTATCACACAAGTCCCCTGTGTCTGGTTCCTGTAAGACAGTCACCGGGTCAGACATGTTACACAGCTCCTCAATGTGACGCATCTTCCCGGACAGCTCGTCCTTCTTTATTTCCAGCTGCTGGAACAGATCAGAGATAGAGAGTGAAATGCGCCGTTCCTGCCTGGAGATCTCACTCAGGACTCTCTTCTCCAGGTCTTCCAGCTGTCTCCTGATGTCTCTAAACAGGGCAGTGACTGTCTCTGTTACACCAGCTGCTTTTCCCTGTTCTTCTCTCCTGCGCTCCTGCAGACTCTGGACTCTTTTATCAGTCTCCATTATCCTTGTGGTCAGTTTCTGCAGAACATTTCTCAGCTTCTCCTTCTTCTTCTCAGAGGCCTCATCCAGCATCTCCACATGGTGTCCTTGATGTTCTCCATCCAGCCTACAGGACACACAGATACAAGCAGCATCCTCAGCGCAGTAATACTCCAGGACCTTCTTATGGACGGAGCATTTCCT
Organism: Pseudophryne corroboree; assembly: GCF_028390025.1. Taxonomy (NCBI): domain Eukaryota; kingdom Metazoa; phylum Chordata; class Amphibia; order Anura; family Myobatrachidae; genus Pseudophryne; species Pseudophryne corroboree. Next base: position 816,168,858 of record NC_086449.1, on the reverse strand, counting down.
GTTCCCCAGGGCAGTGGTGGGATCACATAAGACGTGCTCTGCTGACTTGCTGTGTACTCTCAGGTGATTATCACACAGAGAAGCCTCACACAGCAGACAGGATTTAGCGGCAGGTACAGTAGAGTGAATGCAGTAAGTGCAGAAGATCCCAGTCTCCTCCTGATCTGGCCGAGTAGACAGGAAACTCCCCACTATGTTACACAGAGTTATGTTCCTCTGCAGTACAGGACGTCTTCTGAACGTTGCCCTGCATTCAGGACAAGTATACGCTTCTGACCATCCCTCCTGTGTGTCCAACACACGATCAATACAGATCTGGCAGAAGTTGTGGCCACATCTCAGGGTTACAGGATCTGTATAAATGCTCAGGCAGATGGAACAGTCCAGCTCCTGTCTCAGATCAGCAGACGCCATCGCTGGAAGCAGAAGAGGGAAGTGAAAGTGAAAGTCTCTGACACTCAGATATCAGTGAGGTCACATTCTGCACACAGGGCGAGGCTGAGTTAATCACTCAGATTATAGCTACAGGCTCAGTTACACTAATACCGCTTTCACATCTCCAATGCCGGGTCCCACCCGGGAATTGGAAACGGGTCCTTCCCGGGTGGGATCCAGCATTGGAGACTATTTTCTTGCTTCCTGACCCGGCAAATCACCAGGTCGGTTGCCATAGTGGCAGGGGGCGGAGCTAGCAGCGGGGGCGGAGGCGTCGCTGGGAGATGAGCTCATCTCCGCACTGCCTACCCCTGTGCTGTGAATGGGTACCGGGTCGCATCGACCAGGCAAACCATTCACACTGCGCCTGACCCGGTATTCAACCCGGGAATAGCCCTTCTTATTACCCGGGTTGATTTACCGGGTCAGGCAACCCGGGAATTTGGACATGGCCCTTTCACACCGCACACTGACGCGTGTCGACCTGGCAATATGCCGGGTCAATACCGGGTTATTTGTGCAATGTGAAAGGGGTATAAGGGACCAGGGGCGGATCCAGAAAAAAATTACAGGGGGGGCACCATAAGGGACGTGGCTTCGTTGGAATGGGCGTGGCTTCGTTGGAATGGGCGTGGTATTGCAGGAAAAGACTACCTTATACCCCAGTTTTGCAACCTGCACGCCCAGACGTTGGCCACCACAGAAAAGAAAAATAATCCTGATTCATGCCCCTTACATTATTTGTCATTTTTCCTCCTTATAGTAATGCCCAGTATACATTATTCCACATACTGCAATGGCCCTTAGACATTATGCCGCACACAATAATGCACATGACACAATATGCACACACTGTAATGCCCCAGACACATTATGCCACACACCGTAATGCCTGTGACACATTATGACAGGAATCGCAATGCCCGTTATACATTATGCTACACACTGCACTGCCCCTGATACATTATAGCACATACAATGTCTGGGACACATTATGCCACACACTGCAATGACCTTGAGACATTATACCACAATGCCCGTGATATAGTATACCATACACCGTAATGCCTGTGACACATACCGCAATGCCCGTTATACCCTATGCCACACACCGCAATGCCCGTTATATATTATGCCACACTGTAATAACCCTGAGACATTATACCACATACCACAATGCCCGTGATATAGTATACCACACACCGTAATGCCTGACACATTATGACACACACCGCAATGTCCGTGATACATTATGCCACACACTGCAATGACCCTGAGACATTATACCACATATCACAATGCCAGCGATAGAGTATACCATACACCGTAATGCCTGCGACACATTATGACACACACCGCAATGTCCGTGATACATTATGCCACACACCGTAATGCCCATTACACATTAAGTCCTACAGTAAGGCTTCTAATTACTTTTCAAATACCTGCTCGTTGTCAGGGGTTTCATGCACTGGGTGTCATGCTCGTTGCCAGGGGTTTCATGCTCTTGGTTCCATGCACGGTGCCAGAGGTTTTCATGCTCAGGGTGTCATGCTCGTTGCCAGGGGTTTCATGCACTGGGTGTCATGCTCGTTGCCAGGGGTTTCATGCACTGGGTGTCATGCTCGTTGCCAGGGGTTTCATGCACTGGGTGTCATGCTCGTTGCTAGGAGGTAGTCCTTGTTGCTAGGGCTGTGCTCCCAGTGCCACATATGTCCCCAGTGCCAGATATTCCCCCACGGTGCCAGGTACTCACATGCCCCCAGTGCCAAATATAGCCCCCCCATGTGCCAGGTACACATATACCCCCAGTGCCAGATATTCCCCGACAGTGCCACATATGCCCCCAGTGCTATATATGCCCCCATTGCCACATATGCCCCAGTGCCAGATATTCCCCCCCCCCAGTGCCACATATGCCCCCAGTGCCAGACAATGCCCCAGTGCCAGATATCCCTTCCCTGCCAGTTATTCCCCCCAGTGCCAGATATCCCCCCCCAGTGCCACATATGCCCCCAGTGCCAGATATCCCCCCCCCAGTGCCAGATATGCCCCCAGTGCCAGATATTCCCCCCAGTGCCATATATGTCCCCAGTGCCAGATATTCCCCCCCCCCCTCCCTGCAAATATGCCCCCAGTGCCAGATATTCCCCCCCAGTGCGTCCCCCATCCCCCCCCTTCCTCCGCCGCCGCCGCTGCTCCCCCCGCTCCCCTGCTGTTAGGAGGGACACGGAGGGCACAGTGCACGCCTCCCTGTGTCCCTCCTGGGTCTCCGGCGGCCGCGGGTCACTGTAATAAAGGAAGTGCTCACGAACGACACTTCCATTATGAGACCAGCGGCCGCCGGAGACACAGGAGGGACACAGGAGAGGCGTGCACTGTGCCCTCCGTGTCCCTCCTAACAGCAGGGGACGAAACGAGACCGCAGACTGACATGCGGACACTCGTCCGCATGTCAGTCTGCACTAAAAATGACAGGGGGGGCACGTGCCTTGGTGCCCCCCCCCTAAATCCGCCACTGTAAGGGACACATATAATCCTTTTCTCTCTCTACACATCCTCATTAGGTGAGCTCATTAGCTCTTTTGACTTCAAATATCATCTCTATGCTGATGATACTCAAATCTATCTTTCCTCTCCTGACCTTTCCCTGCTCTCCTCACTCGTATCTCCAACTGTCTCTCTGCTATCTCCTCCTGGATGTCCCAGCGCTTTCTTAAACTTAATATATGTAAGACCGAGCTGATCATCTTCCCTCCCTCCCGCATAACCTCACCTCCTACAATCTCATTATCTATTGATGGCACTACTATCTCCTCTAGCCCCCAAGTGCGCTGTCTTGGAGTAATCCTTGACTCCTCCCTTTCCTTCAAACCACACATTCAGCACCTCTCACAAACCTGCCATTTCCATCTCAAAAACATCTCCAGGATCAGACCCTTTCTCACCCAGGATGCTACTAAGACTCTTATCCACTCACTGGTCATCTCCAGATTAGACTACTGCAATCTCCTCCTGTCTGGCCTCCCTCAAAAATGCCTCACTCCACTCCAATCTATCCTCAATACTGCTGCCCGTCTCATCTTCCTCACCAAACGTACTACATCCACATCCCCTCTCTTGCTACCCCTTCACTGATTTCCCTTCCCATTCAGGATCCAATTCAAGCTTCTCTGAATCACCTACAAAGCTCTCACCCACTCTTCTCCCTCTTACATCTCTGACCTTATCTCTCTTTACATTCCCACCCATCCTCTTTGCTCTGCTAATGCACGCCATCTCTCCTGCCTACTGATTACCTCCTCCCACTCCTACCTACAAGATTTTGCACGTGCTGCTCCCTATCTCTGGAATTCTCTACCTCTCCCCATCCGACTCTCCACCTCTCTACAAAACTTCACACGGGTTCTCAAGACCCACTTCTTCACCAAACCCAGCCAACTCTCCTCCTAACCCTCTTGTCTATGCTCACTGTCTACCCCTTCTGTGTCACCCCGGTCTGTTAGCCCCTCACCTTTTAGATTGTAAGCTCGCAAGAGCAGGACTTCTTTCCTCATGTTCCTTTCCTTTTCTTACTTACACTATCTTATACTCCATACTCCCTGTGATGGAACCTAACCCCGAGTTTTCTGTACCTGTACTATATTGTCTTGAATTGTAAGTGCTGTTTTCTTGTTTGCTCATTTGATTATGTATTGTGCAATTGGCGCTGTGGATCCCTTGTGGCGCCATATAAATAAAGGATAATAATAATAATAATAAAGGGACATCATGCAGGACATGTACTTATATTGAAAACAGTAAAGGTCATTTTATAAGATGATAATTATAACTTTTTGTTTTTTGCAAGGATCACACTATAGGCCCTCATTCCGAGTTGATCGCTCGCTAGCTGCTTTTAGCAGCAGTGCAAACGCTAGGCCGCCGCCCTCTGGGAGTGTATCTTAGCTTAGCAGAAGTGCGAACGAAAGGATCGCAGCGCTGCTACAAAAAAAGATTGTGCAGTTTCTGAGCAGCTCCAGACTTACTCCTAGCTAGCGATCACTGCAGACTGTTTAGTTCCTGTTTTGACATCACGAACACGCCCTGCGTTTGGCCAGCCACGCCTGCGTTTTTCCAGGCACGCCCGTGTTCGTATCTGACACCCCTGCGTTTTTACACACACTCCCGGAAACGGTCAGTTACCTCCCAGAAACACCCACTTCCTGTCAATCACTCTGCGGCCAGCAGTGCGACTGAAAAGCGTCGCTAGACCTTGTGTGAAACTACGTCGACTTTTGTGAAAGTACGACGTGCGTGCGCACTGCGCACCATACGCTTGCGCAGAAATGCCGATTTTTAGCCTGAACGCTGCGCTGCGAACAACGGCAGCTAGCGATCAACTCGGCATGACCACCATAGTCGCTTAAATCAAAATTCAAGGTTTAAAAAAAATAAATGTTTTTTATTGCTAGAAAATTGTTAAAGATGTACAACCATACAAAGAGACAAACAACAAGTCAGATAAACATACACAAGAAACACATTGGCCCTCATTCCGAGTTGATCACTCGCAAGGCGAATTTAGCAGAGTTGCTCAGGCTAAGCCTACGCCTACTGGGAGTGAATCTTAGCTTCTTAAAATTGCGACCGATGTATTCGCAATATTGCGATTACAAACTACTTAGCAGTTTCAGAGTAGCTTCAGACTTACTCGGCATCTGCGTTCAGTTCAGTGCTTGTCGTTCCTGGTTTGACGTCATAAACACACCCAGCGTTCGCCCAGACACTCCCCCGTTTCTCCGGCCACTCCTGCGTTTTTTCCGGAAACGGTAGCGTTTTTATCCACACGCCCCGAAAACGCTGTGTTTCCGCCCAGTAACACCCATTTCCTGTCAATCACACTACGGTCGCCAGAGCGAAGAAAAAGCCGTGAGTAAAAATACTATCTTCATTGTAAAATTACTTGGCGCAGTCGCAGTGCGAATATTGCGCATGCGTACTAAGCGGAATTTCACTGCGATGCGAAGAAAATTACCGAGCGAACGACTCGGAATGAGGGCCATTATTCCAAATAATAGGAGAAACAAAGTTATTCCTTTAGATAGATATGTAAAAAAGGATTATAGCATAACAACAAGCTTTCTAATATTTAAATGTATGCAAAACTACACAATAGTGCCGTTTCTAGGGCCGGGCGAGCTGTGCACGGGGTCTGCCGACACGGCAACTGCATGTTACAATATTCCGTCTGGAATACTATTGAGAATGTCCCTCCCAAAATGGCCACTGCCTCATAGAAGAGAGTTATTAAGGATGCTAGAGGAGGTGGCGGCCATATTGAGAAGGTCATTTTCAATATTTTGAACTGGGGGCACGTGCGAACAGCGGTTTCCACCGGGACTGCAGAGACCGGCGGTGGGGGCTGGGGGATCCCCTGACAAAGAGCAGCACTCCTTGACAACGAACAGGTAATGTGGCATACTGTTTTACAGTAGGGGCAAAATATGATGACAGGGGCATTACAGTGGGGGCATAATATGGTTACAGGAGCATACCTGGGTGCTTATAATGGTGGCAGGGGCATTACTGTGTGGGGCATAATATGGTGTAAGGGGTATTACTGTGTGGGGCATAATATGGTGTCAGGGGCATTACTGTGTGGAGCATAATATGGTGAAAGGGGCATTAGTGTGTGGGGCATAATATGGTGTAAGGGGCATTAGTGTGTGGGGCATAATATGGTGAAAGGGGCATTACTGTGTGGGGCATAATATGGCGTCAGGGGTATTACTGTGTAGGGCATAATATGGTGTAAGGGGCATTAAAGTGGGGGCATAATATGGTGACAGGAGCATAACTGGGTGCTTATAATGGTGACAGATGCATTACTGTGTGGAGCATAATATGGTGTAAGGGGCATAATATGGTGTAAGGGGAATTACTGTGTTGGGCATAATATAATGTACGGGGAATTACTGTGTGGGGCATAATATGGTGTAAGGGGCATTACTGTGTGGGGCATAATATGGTGTAAGGGGAATTACTGTGTTGGGCATAATATGGTGTAAGGGGCATTAATGTGTGGGGCATAATATGGTGTCTGGGGCATTACTGTGTGGGGAATAATATGGTGTAAGGGGCATTAATGTGTGGGGCATAATATGGTGTAAGGGGCATTAATGTGTGGGGCATAATATGGTGTCAGGGGCATTACTGTGTGGGGCATAATATGGTGTCAGGGGCATTACTGTGTGGAGCATAATATGGTGAAAGGGGCATTAGTGTGTGGGGCATAATATGGCGTCAGGGGCATTACTGTGTGGGGCATAATATGGTGTCAGGGGCATTACTGTGTGGAGCATAATATGGTGAAAGGGGCATTAGTGTGTGGGGCATAATATGGTGAAAGGGGCATTACTGTGTGGGGCATAATATGGCGTCAGGGCATTACTGTGTGGGACATAATATGGTGTAAGGGGAATTACTGTGTGGGGCATAATATGGTGTAAGGGGAATTACTGTGTGGGGCATAATATGGTGACAGGAGCATAACTGGGTGCTTATAATGGTGACAGATGCATTACTGTGTGGAGCATAATATGGTGTCTGGGGCATTACTGTGTGGGGCATAATATGGTGTAAGGGGAATTACTGTGTGGGGCATAATATGGTGTAAGGGGCATTACTGTGTGGGGCATAATATGGCGCCAGGGGCATTACTGTGTGAGGCATAATATGGTGTAAGGGGCATTACTGTGTGGGGCATAATATGGTGTAAGGGGCATTACATTGGGGGCATAATATGGTGTAAGGGGCATTACTGTGTGGGGTATAATATGGCGTCTGGGGCATTACTGTGTGGGGCATAATATGGTGTATGGATCATTACTGTGTTGGGCATAATATGGTGTCAGGGGCATTACTGTGTGTGGCATAATATGGTGCTAGGGGCATTACTGTGTGGGACATAATATGGTGTAAGGGGCATTACTGTGTGGGGTATAATATGGTGTCAGGGGCATTACTGTGTGGGGTATAATATGGTGTATGAGTCATTACTGTGTGGGGCATAATATGGTGTATGAGTCATTACTGTGTGGGGTATAATATGGTGTCAGGGGCATTATTGTGTGGGGTATAATATGTTGTCAGGGGCATTACTGTGTGGGGTATAATATGGTGTCAGGGGTATTACTGTGTGGGGTATAATATAGTGTCAGGGACACTATGTAGGTGAAAAGTAGCATTTTCCTGCAAGGCCACACCCATTGCAGGAAAGCCACTCCCATTACTGCGCATCCACGCTCCCTTTTGGGGGGGCGTGCACAAATATAATTTTTTTATATGCATATGGGCGGGCTGCATTTTTTTAGTGTTCTCAATGGGATCCAAAATGTCTAGAAAGGGCTCTGCTACACAGTCTGATCAGCAGAACAGAGGAGTACTGGGGCGTAGGAACAAGGAGAGGGGAGATAAATGTGCTCTTAATGACAGACGTCTGAGCTTGTAAAACGCTGCAGTGTGTAGATTTCTTTTTACATATAGTGACCTATATGAAACATAGGGGGATATTCAGGTATAAGCGATCCCCTGCGCTATTTCCCAATTATCGGGAAACCGCTGGCGCAGGAACCGTTCTACAAATGTACAGAATTGGTCCTGCGATCGCATCGCAGGATTGCGAACGCCTCTGCCTGATTGACAAGCAGAGGTCATCCAGGAGAAGGGGTGGGGGCAGCCGGCACTTCCAGAAAAGGGGGCATGTCGCCCCCTGTTTTCAGGGAGTGGCGATGCCAAAACTGCATTGCAAGATGCCGTTTCCTTGGCCTCGCAAGCCGCCCTGCGAAGGCGATTCTGAGTAAGCTGAGTGGCGATGTTGATCCCAGGCTGTGATGTGGTGCAGTGCCGGGATCACAAATTCAGCAAGAAGCTGTTTTACACCCCCTACTGCATGCGCACTGCTATGGATTGCATAGGACCTAATTCAGCACGGATCGCTGCAGTGCTAAAATCGCTATTTGCAGATTTTAACACTTTTTTTGCATGTGCGCACACCTCTGCGCGCATGTGTGAGGACTTAAACTGCAAATGCACGCAATCGCAGTCTAAGTCCCGGCGGGGGGCTGGAATGGGGCATTGACGCAGCGTTTTGTAGGCATAGACGCGCCGTTTGGGGGAGGTCTGGACAACAGAGGCGTTTCCGGTCCATTTGTGGGGCGGGCCGCAGTGGCTGCGTGACGTCACATGCAGCCGCTGATACCTGAAACATGGGTGCCCGTCGACTGCCTTCAAAGGGGGGGGGACGGACGGACGACCTGGAATGCAGGATGGTCTTGCTTTGTGCTGGGCGGCCCCTCGCATGTTAGACAATTCTCGCAGAACTACAAATCATGCTGAATTATGCTCATAGTACCATAGTACGGAAGGAGAACAAGGGTAAGGAAGTAAAATAATAAAGAACATACAGTCTGTCATCATGTATAATACAGATTGCAAAAAACCTGATAAGTTAGGAGAAAATCGTGTTAATCATATTTTTGGAATGACAACTGTCATAGACCCTCATTCCGAGTTGATCGCTCGCTAGCTACTTTTAGCAGCCGTGCAAACGCATAGTCGCCGCCCACGGGGGAGTGTATTTTCGCTTTGCAGGAGTGTGAACGCCTGTGCAGCCGCGCAGCAGCAAACACATTTTGTGCAGAATAAGACCAGCCCTGCAGTTACTTATTCTGTGCGATGATTGCTGTGACGAAGGTCCGGGTAATGACGTCAGATACCCACCCAGCAAACGCCCGGCCACGCCTGCGTTTTTCCAAACACTCCCAGAAAACGGTCAGTTGACACCCAGAAACTCCCACTTCCTGTCATTCTCCTTGCGTTCGCCAAACCTGTTTGTACTCGTACGCCGTGCGCGCGCGCATTGCGGTGCATACGCATGCTCAGATTAGCCCCGTTCTGTCATAATCGCTGTGCTGCGAAAATCCGTAGCGAGCGATCAACTCGAAATGACCCCCATAGATCATGAAACAGAGAGTTTTTAGCAACCGAAAGGGTCAGAGACTTAAAAAAAAAAAAAAAAAGTTTGAGGAGCGAGATATAAATTGTTTACTACTTAACTGACAATTGTTTTTTTTTCAAAAGCCGCTCAGAAATTGTCTTTTTTTTTTCTGAGTGAATTAGATGAAGAACACGTATTTCATCCTATCCAAAACGATTTTAGTTAAAATATATATATTATTTTTTAATGTTTGTAGAAATAATCATAAAACCGCCCCAAAACATCCGAAAATCGGTTGTCACCATCGGAACATCGGGAACATTGAAAACATTGCGACCATCGCGACTTTTATTTTAATTGCCGGACAGCCACCAGGTACACGGGGGCTTGTGGGGGTTCATTTACAATTCCCCAGCAGCTGCTATTATCTGCAGCTGCCAGGGGGATAGGGGAGGGTGATATTGCCGTGCTGACCGATCGGCAGCACAGCAAACACTGGAGGAGGGTGCGGCGGGGAGGCAGAGGGACCTTCCAGTCCCTCTGAGAGCGACAGCAGCGGGAAGTTTCCCTTTCCTGCAGCTGCACACACTGTCAACCCGAAGCCCGGAGTCAGTGCAGATAGCAAGGACATCGGAGATGGAGGAGATAGTTAGGACAACATCTCTGAAAAGCAGTCCTCAAGGTACATTGACGGTCCAGGTTTTAAGTATATCGTTTGCTCAGAAAAGTTGGTTAAATCAAATTGACTGAGGCACTAATTAAGCCACCTGTGGTCAAGCATGGATAAACTTAAAACCTGGACCATTGGGGTGCCTTGAGTACCGCGTTTGAGAACCTCTGCCTTTGGAGAAGTTTGCACCAAAACGCTGAAGAGTGAAAATTGCTATCCAGCGATTTCCGCACGTCTGCGTGCACGCCGCTGCATGCACAAGAACTTAGTTTGCGATTGCACGTGATCAGAATCTAAGTCCCGGCAGGGGGGTGGTGACATTTGTGGCGGTGTATGGGGGGCACGGTCCAGACAATGGAGGCGTGTCCGCTTCAATTGCGGGGTGGACCGCGGCAGCTGCGTGACGTCACACGCAGCCGCTGTGACCCAAAACATGGTGGTCCGGCGAGCTCCTTCGCAGCTAGGCTGCAAAAGCAGGGGGCTACCCTTAAAATGCAAGCGCATTGCTGTTTAGCGAATCGCTCGCATTTTAGCGGGGGGAATAACCCGGCATGCGGGGCGACCGTGCCCTGTGCTGGGCGCATGCTAGAGAAAGGAGTTGTAGTTTTGCAGAATTTTGCAATACTACAACTTATGCTGAATTTGGCCCTCCATCCTGAATAAAGAACCCAGAGGTAGCCCTCGTCAGCTGTAGATATATATATATATATATACTAGGTGCTTCATCGCGCCCTATGGGCGCTCTTCACACCGTCGCAAGGGGCTACGCCCCCTTAACCCTTGCATGCCTTTCTGGGGTTCAATATTTGTGTTATATGGAGTATCATCTGCATTCCTTTGTTAGTGGTTAAATATTGCACAATGAAAGGGTGTGCGATGGTGAAGGAGGCGCAGCCCCTTGCGACGGTATGAACAGCACCTGCAGGGCACCATGTACAGAATGTAGCAGGTGCGGGGGGGGGGGGGGGGCTGTGGATGGGGGAGGGTGTCTGTAGATGCTGCGGGTAGAGGGGAGGGTGGAAGCGGGGGGCCCGGATGGGGAAGGGTCGGGAGATGCTGCGGGTGGGGGAGGGGCAGAGGAGTGGGGGCTGCAGATGGGGGATGGGGTCCGGAGGCACTGCCGGTGGGGGAAGGGCAGGGGTGCCAAGGGTGGGAGAGGGGCAGGTGCGGGGATGTTGCGGATGGGTGAAGGGTTCCGGAGGTGCTGTGGGATGGGAAGGGGCGGGGGTGGGGTAGGGGGTCCGGAGGTGCCGTGAGTAGGGGAGGGGCAGGTACAGGTGGTGCGGCGGATGGGGAAGGGGGTCCGGAGGTGCTGCAGGTGGTGGAGGGGCAGGTAGGGGAGGGGTGGATGAGGGGGGCACCGCAGATGGAGGAGGGTGTCTGCAGATGCTGTGGGTGGAGGGGGGCAGGTGTGGGGGGAGACATATGGGGGGGTGGATGGTGGAGAGGGTCTGGAGGTGCTGTGGGTGGTGGAGGGGCGGAGGGGTGGAAGCCGCGGATGGTGTAGGGGGTCTGGAGGCACAGCGTGTGGGGGAGGGGTGGGGTGCCGCATGTGGTAGAGGGGAAGGTGCGGACGTGTGGTGCATTGGGGAGGGGTCTGGAGGCGCTACGGGTACTGTACCTGCTAAAAAGGTAGTTGGAGGGTATGCAGTAACAGGGCCAGGACAGGGGTGACAGGGTCAGGACAGGGGTGACGGGGCCAGGACAGGGGTGACAGGGTCAGAACAGGGATGACAGGGTCAGAACAGGGGTGACAGGGCCAGGACAGGGGTGACAGGGCCAGGACAGGGGCGACGGGGCCAGGACAGAAATGACAGGGACAGGATAGGGGTGACATGGCCATGGTAGGGGTGGCAAGACCAGGACAGGGGTGACAGGGCCAGTATAGGGGTGACAGGGCAAGCACAGGGGTGACAGGGCCTGGATAGGGGTGACAGGGCCAGGATAAGGGTGAAAGGGCCAGGATAAGGGTGACAGGGACATGACAGAACACAGGGCACAGGAGAGATTGGTATTAGGGACAGAACAGTGGTGACAGACAGTTGTGTCTTACCGAAGTCACTGCTGCTGGCTGCTGCTGTTCCACTCCAACCTTTTGGGATCTGCTGCTGGTGGAGACTTGGTATGGTTGACTCTCTCAGGCTGGAGTCCTGCTTCCTCTGCCCGTCCGCATCCATCCCCCCCTCCTCAGTCACACACCGCAGACCTCGCGCAGCTGCCGGGCACTGTGGTAAGGGGAGACTGGGAGTGACTGGTTAGCCCCCAGGAGACGCTGTGGCTGGAGGGAGGAAGGGGTCAGAGCCTGCAAGCAGCGCGGACTTCTGCAGCGCTGCCCGCCAGCTAAAGTGTGTGAAGGAGCTGGGCGCACCTCACTGCGGGTGGCAGCGCTGCAGCTAGCGGTGGGGTTGCCGGGGCTGGAGATAATTGAGGCAGTATGAAACCTGCACAGCGGCAGGTGCCCCACAAAACTGCAGCTAAGAAGCGTGGAGTGTGCCAGAAAGTGACGCTCCTCCGCGCCAGTGAGACCCTGCTGAGTATGCTGATGTGGGGGGTCAAGCACACAGTTTGCCGGTGCCTGTCAGTCTGTATGGCATACCCCCTCACTCACCCCCATACCTCCCAACTGTCCCGATTTTCGCGGAACAGTCCCATTTTTTAGGGTCTGTCCCGCTGTCCCACCCGCGGGCCCCAGTGTCCCGCGGTGGTGGTGGTGTTGCGGGGGGGGTGGGGGGGGGGGGTGGCAGTTGGGAAGCTCCTGTACTCACTGTTCTGCTTAGCAGAGCAGCAGTGAATTTAGTGGAGACAGAGGGAGAGGGGGCATCAGGGGGTACGGATTAAGGGGGGATTCCAGCAGCAGAGCCGGATTAAAGGGGGGGGGGGCAAGGGGTACGTACCATGGGCCCCACAGTTTTAGTGGACCCCCGGCTGGAGTAGCTCTGTCCCAGCTCAGAAGTTCCCCCGTCCTGCCAGTAACAGCGGCAGCATTGTGCTACAGTCAGCACACGCTGCTGCATATTGGCAGGTCTGTGGTGTTGCAGGGAGGCAGCAGTCTCCCTGCTTTCTTCTGCCTGTGCGGGTGTGTAGGGGAAGCGACCACCCCCTCTGGATTTACCTCTAGCTGAGGGGCCAAAATCCCATTAAAAAAAATCCCTGGAATTTGCATAAGGGGGCGTGGCTTCGTGGGCGCGATTAAGCCACGCCCCCACTCCCACAGCAGGCACAGCAATGAGATAGGGCCCCTTGTCTTAAGTGCCCTGGGCCCCCCAGACTCATAATCTGCCCCTGGGGGCATGCCAGTAGTTTACAGAGCGCTGGGCATGCCCCCTCACTGATGAAAATGGGGGCCCTCCCGTGAAGCCACGCCCCCTTGTGTTGGCCACGCCCCCTTTTCGCAGTGTGGTGTTTTTTGTGTGTGTGTGTCTCCTCCTGCCTGAAGAAAGCTGGGAGGTATGCACCCCTGCCTGTGACATGGCCATACCATCTGCTTCTGCTGCTGGTCTCCTATAGATTTGCCCAGTTCTGTGACTCATTTGAATAACTCCACCCACCATGTAACTCCGCCCAGCGTTACAGCTAGCACAGAGTCACAGACTTGGGCTAATATATAGGAGATATATATATATATATATATGTTCCACATCAGACAAGCAGCGGCACTCGGAGACTTTTTAAAGGTGAAAAATGAAGTACAAATTTATTCCATGTCACAGCAAGGACAATATATATATATATATATATATATATATATATATATATAAAATCAAAGTATTTCAAATAAGGACAGTTGTTGAGGGTAACTGAAGCAGGTTTCTGAAATGTATGGAGGAGCGTCAGTAAGATGCGTCCATGCACGATGCGTCATCCACCAGAAATCTCAGATTTTTTATTTATCTTGGTACAAATTTGTTCATAAAAACAATACTGATAATTCATCCCAATAATAATCTATTGTATTACTATTATTATTATTATCCTTTATTTATATTGCGCCAGAAGGGATCCGCAGCGCCCAATTATAGAGTACATAAATGAAAAATCAAAACAGGACAATAGTGACTTACAGTTGAAAACAATATAAGACAAGTACAGGGAAAATAAACATAGTTGCATCAGCAGAGGACACTGGAATAAGTATCAGGGTGGCAGAAGCCACGGGATTTGGTGCCATTGATGATGTTAAGTAAGAGAAGGATAAGCACATGATGGTTGAGTGCCCTGTGCGTAAGAGCTTACATTCTAAAGGGGAGGGGCAGACAGACAGGGGTGACACAGTTGGGGTACATAGAGAGCGTAGAACAGAGGGTTAGGAGGAGATTTGGCTGGGTTTGGTGAAGAAATGGGTCTTGAGAGCCCGTTTGAAGTTTTGTAGAGAGGTGGAGAGTCTGAGGGTGAGAGGTAGAGAATTCCAGAAAAAAGGAGCAGCACATGAAAAATCTTGAAGGTAGGAGTGAGAGGAAGTAATCAGTCGGCAGGAGAGTCGGCGTGCATTAGGAGAGCAAAGAGGACGGGTGGGAGAGTAAAGGGAGATAAGATCAGAGATGTAAAAGTTTGAGAAGTTTTAATTGGATTCTGAAAGGGAGGAGAAGCCAGTGAGGGGCTTGTAGGAGAGTGGAGGTGGACGTAACGCGTTTGGTGAGGAAGATGAGCCGGGCTGCAGCATTGAGGATAGATTGGAGTGGAGAGAGGTGTTTGTCAGGGATGCCAGATAGGAGGAGATTACAGTAGTCCAGTCTAGATATGACCAGTGAGTGGATAAGGGTCTTGGTGGCATCCTGGGTGAGAAAGGGTCTAATCCAGAAAATGTTTTTGAGATTAAAGTGGCAGGTTTGTGAGAGGTGCTGAATGTGTGGTGTGAAGGAGAGGGAGGAGTCAAGAATTACTCCAAGACAGCGCACTTGGGGACTAGAGGAGATAATAGTGCCATTAATAGATAATGAGATTTTGGGAGGTGAGGTTATGCGGGAGGGTGGGAAGATGATCAGCTCAGTCTTAGACATGTTGAGTTTAAGAAAGTGCTGGGACATCCAGGAAGAGATAGCAGAGAGATAGTTGGATATATGAATGAGGAGACCAGGGGAAAGGTCAGGGGAGGACAGGTAGATTTGAGTGTCATCAGCATAGAGATGATACTGGAAGTTAAAAGAGCTAATGAGTTCACCTACAGAGGACGTATAGAGAGAGAAAAGGAGAGGACCAAGAACAGAGCCTTGGGGGACACCAACAGTTAGTGGAAGTGGGCGGGAGGTAGTGTCATGAGAGGAGACAGAGAAGGAATGACCAAAGAGGTAGGAAGACAGCCAGGAGAGGGCAGTATAACGCAGACTAAGGGAGTGAAGGATTTGCAAAAGGAGAGGTTGGTCTACAGTGTCAAAAGCAGCAGAGAGGTCAAGGAGAATAAGCAGAGAGTACTGGCCCTTAAATTTTGCTGCATGGAGGTCATTGCAGACTGGTGTGAGGGCAGTTTCAGTGGAGTGGAGAGAACAGAAACCAGATTGGAAATGGTCAGCAGTGAGTTGGAGGAAAGAAAGGAAGTAAGGCGGTTGTAGACAATACGCTCAAGGAGTTTGGAAGCAAAAGGGAGGAGAGAAATTGGTTGGTAATTGGAGACGGTGTTTGGGTCAAGGGTAGGTTTTTTAAGAATAGGGGAGACGAGTGCACGCTTGAAGGCCGAGGGGACAGTGCCTGATGAGAGGGAGAGATTGAGAAGGTGGGCAAGATGGGAACAGGCAACAGGCAGAAGAAGAGAGGTAATGGAGGAGGCGGGAGGGGATAGGGTCAAGTTGAGAGGTGGTGGTGGGGGGGGGGGGAGGAACGGATGAGAGCCATGACTTCCTCCCCAGATACTTGGGAGAAAGATGTCAGAGTTGATTTGAGGGAAGGGGAGGGGTGGTAAGGGATGGGAGGTGGCTGTTTGCTGATGGTCTGGTGGGATGTGATGTACTGATGTATGGAGTCAATCTTGGATGTGAAATAAGTGGCAAGTCAAGAGCAGACAGAAAGGAGGGGAGAGGAGGTGGGGGTGGGCAGAGGAGGGAGTTGAGAGTGACAAAGAGGAGCCGGGGGTTGAAAGACTGGGAGGAGATGAGAATTTTGAAGTATGATTGTTTAGCAAGGGAAAGGGCAGCACTGAAGGATGAGAGCATACGTTTGGAGGAAGTCTGCCTTAGAGCGTGATTTCCTCCAGTGTCGCTCGGCAGTACGTGAGCATTTTTGAAGATATCTGGTGCATTTGGTGTGCCAGGGTTGAGGTGTTAATCTACGAGGGTGAATTGTGGTAGCCAGAGCGACAGAGTCAAGAGCAAGGGATGCATTGTATAGGGAAGTGGCTTGTTCAGGGCGTGAGAGAGAATAGGAGAAAGAAGTGAGTCGGGAAGATAGGGATGAAGTGTCAATAGCCTCAATGTTACGCTTTGAGATGGTTGCTTTAAGAGGGAGAGATGGGGAAGCAGAAATAGATAAGTTAAAAGAGAGCAGGTGGTGGTCAGAGAGGGGAAAAGGGGAGTTGGAGAAATCAGAATTATCACAATGGTGAGTGAAAACCAGATCCATTCAGATGGGAGTGGGAGGAGGTCCACTGGGAGAGACCAAGTGAAGAGGTGAGGTTAAGGAGGTTAGAGGCAGGTGATTTTGTGGGGTTATAGATAGGAATGTTGAAATCACCTAGGATAAAGGAGGGAATGTCAGAGGAGAGGAAATGAGGAAGCCAAGAAGCAAAATTGTATATCCAACTCACCATGAGTTGCAGTGGAATTTTACACTGCTGGGACTGACCTGGGATTGTCTGAGCGCACGTGTGACCATGAATGCAATGGGCGCAAGGCCATAGGGATCTGCTTGGACCCCTCTTCACAATGGGGACCTCTTTCTGATAGGGAGAAGCGAGGTTCCGGGAACCAACCCATAGGCAAATTCTCAAAACTTTCAGTTCCAAAAGTTTGCTGAATTCTAGGCGGCCCCTTCGGGCCTGAATAGATCCGCTACTAAAAACATTTGGAAAGTAGCATTTCCACATGGGTAAGTGACCCATAATTAATAATGGGCCCCACAGTAACTAGTTGTACAGAACTATGGCTATGTAACCAGAAATCTATCACCAGTTTTCCTTGTCTGACGATTTACAATTCTTAGTTTTTATATTACAGATATTTAACATGTACAGTATTGAATAAACTGCACTGTACCGTGTCATGTATCTGTGAGGCCACAACACCGACACACATCTGTCTGGACTCAGAGATGGGCGCAGATCACAGAGAGGCAGTACGATAATATACAGGAAACAGACGCTTCATGCTGGCTTCCCTGATCTGCTGCTGCGCCTGATGAAGACGCAGCATGGGATCATCTGAGTAACTCTCGGCTCACTCACAATGGTCTGGAAATTCACGCTGCTTCAGATATTCACTGGCTTCAGCACGTCCAGAAAACATGGCCAACGCTCCCCTATTTTCTGTAACGCTGCCTGACGCTGCCTCCCCCCCACCGGCACCACCAACATACTGAAGAGTTTGTGACATCGCAGCCCCGGGTGTGCACATGCGCAGATCAAAAACATCTGAGATGTGCGATAACATCAGGAATTCCTACATCTCTGAATTAGGCCCACAGTTTGCCTAAAGAAATGATCCAAATTGTGAAGACCTATTTCTTAAATATACTAAATACCTTAGGAAGAAATAATTGGTGAAAACTCATTTTATTTACATAAAAAATGCTTATTACATTTCTTCTTCTTTTTCTTTTTCTTCTTCTTCTTCTTCTTCTTATTATTATTATCATGAATACAGCTATATACTCTTTTGTTTACCATGCGAGAAATTCAAATATTAGTGACAGTTATTTTCCAACAATTAAAAAAGAATCTGTCAAAATAAATGCACAAATTTAGATGATATAGATATAAACATCCCTGAGAAGGACAGATCTAACCTTCCCCCCCTTATAGGGTAATGCTTCAGCAGATGCAATCTGTACTGTATGGTGGTCATTGGTATGCTATTTGTAAAGAATGGTGGTCATTGGGATGCTATCTGTACTATATGGTGGTCACTGGGATGCTATCTGTACTGTATGGTGGTCATTGGTATGCTATCTGTAAAGGATGGTGGGCATTGGGATGCTATCTGTACTGTATGGTAGTCATCAGGATGCTATCTGTACTGTATGGTGGTCATTGGTATGCTATCTGTAAAGTATGGTGGGCTTTGGGATGCTATCTGTACTGTATGGTAGTCATCAGGATGCTATCTGTACTGTATGATGGTCATAGGGTTGCTGTCTGTACTGTATGGTGGTCATTGGGATGCTATCTGTACTGTATGGTGGTCATTGGGATGCTATCTGTACTGTATGGTGGTCATTGGAATGCTATCTGTACTGTATGGTGGTCATTGGGATGCTATATGTACTGTATGGTGGTCATTGGGATGCCATCTGTACTGTATGGTGGCCATTGGGATGCCATCTGTACTGTACGGTGGTCACTTGGGTGCCATCTGTACTGTATGGTGGTCACTGGGATGCCATCTGTACTGTATGGTGGGCATTGTGATGCCATCTGTACTGTATGGTGGTCATTGGGATGCCATCTGTACTGTATGGTGGTCATTGGTATGCTATCTGTAAAGTATGGTGGTCATTGGGATGCTATCTGTACTGTATGGTGGTCATTGATATGCTATCTATAAAGTTTAGTGGTCATTGGGATGCTATCTGTACTGTATGGTGGTCATTAGGATGCTATCTGTTCTGTATGGTGGTCACTGGTATGCTATCTGTAAAGTATGGTGGTCATTGGGATGCTATATGTACTCTATGGTGGTCATTGGTATGCTATCTGTAAAGTATGGTGGTCATTGGTATGCTATCTGTACTGTATGGTGATCA
Organism: Pseudophryne corroboree; assembly: GCF_028390025.1. Taxonomy (NCBI): domain Eukaryota; kingdom Metazoa; phylum Chordata; class Amphibia; order Anura; family Myobatrachidae; genus Pseudophryne; species Pseudophryne corroboree. The sequence goes on along the minus strand of NC_086449.1, from coordinate 816,149,887 downwards.
TTGGGATGCCATATGTACTGTATGGCGGTCATTGGGATGCTATCTGTACTGTATGGTGGGCATTGGGATTCTATCTGTGCTGTATGGTGGTCATTGGTATGCTATCTTTACTGTATGGTAGTCATTGGGATGCTATCTGTACTGTATGATGGTCATAGGGTTGCTATCTGTACTGTATGGTGGTCATTGGGATGCTATCTGTACTGTATGGTGGTCATTGGGATGCCATCTGTACTGTATGGTGGCCATTGGGATGCCATCTGTACTGTATGGTGGTCATTGGGATACCATCTGTACTGTATGGTGGTCATTGGGATGCTATCTGTACTGTATGGTGGTCATTGATATGCTATCTGTAAAGTTTAGTGGTCATTGGGATGCTATCTGTACTGTATGGTGGTCATTAGGATGCTATCTTTACTGTATGGTGGTCATTGGGATGCCATCTGTGCTGTATGGGGGTCATTGGGATGCCATCTGTACTGTATGGTGGTCATTGGGATGCCATCTGTACTGTATGGTGGTCATTGGTATGCTACTGTACTGTGTAGTAGTCATTGGGATTCTATGTGTACTGTATGGTGGTCATTGGTATGCTATCTATACTGTATGGTGGTCATTGGGTTGCTGTCTGTACTGTATGATGGTCATTTTTATGCTAGCTGTAGTGTATGGTGGTCATTGGTATGCTATCTGTAAAGTATGGTGGTCATTGGTATGCTATCTGTACTGTATGGTGGTCATTGGTATGCTATCTATACTGTATGGTGGTCATTGGGATGCTATCTATACTGTATGGTGGTCATTAAGATGCTATCTCTACTGTATGGTGGTCATTGGGATACCATCTGTACTGTATGGTGGTCATTGGGAAACTGTCTGTACTGTATGGTGCTCATGGGGTTGCTGTCTACACTAAATATAGGTCACTGGAATGGTGTACTGTATGGTGAGAACTGAGATGCTATCTGTACTTTTTGGCGGTCACTGGAAAAGTCAATATACTGTGTGGCAGTCAAGCAACAAATAAGATTATTGTATGGTGACTGTGACCGGACGGTCCCCAGTACACAGAATGGATGTTTAGGTCACACGGGACCTGACCTCATAGGGGATTCCTGCTTACCGTCAGTAACTGCCTGTTACTGACTCCACCCATTGCGCAGTGGGCGGGTTTACACTGCCACCACCAAACTCTTAACCTACCATGGCGCTTGGAACCACGGTTCTCCTCTGTATGTGTCGACACGCCGCCTTACCACTCCTGTGTGGTGTTGACGAATCCCCAAACATTGCTTGCCTAAGCACAGCACGGTAGCAGGCCGAAGGCGGAGCTTGGAGACGCTGGTTACACCCTGGCCAGCCGGTGAACGGAGCAGGTGGAACAGCAGGGAAACTGGGTTACTGCACACCTCTAGAAACACTTGGAGAAGTTGTCTATATAATAATCCGCTAAGGCCTGTCCTGTCTCCTACATGGGAGCACGCTGCCTCTTCAGGGGCTCCCACTGCTAGGTAGACGGGACAAATCCTAGCTGGAGAAAAGGAGGACCTGCTGGGAGGAGGCGGACTGTGGTGTCCTGGCCTAAGCTGGTTCCTTTTACTAGTACAGTAATAACGATTACAAAGAGTTTTTAATGTTAAATAAAAGCAGTTGCACTTAAGAAAGAAGTGAAACAAAACACGCTCGTCTGAGTAACGCTGGAAACTTCATAGAGGGACATGTTGGTCCTCTCTGCCACAAGGACAGTAAGTGCAGCAGAATCCCAGAATCCCATCACCAAAAACAGCTGCTGGGGGAGACACATGCTTGGGTCAGTGTACAGACCTATTAACCAGTAAGTCATATGACATCAATGAGTTGTTACATCTTTGTGTAGAACGATCTTGAGTAACGTGTATCGCTCTTCTTTCGATAAAATGTATTCAGTTTAATTAAAAAAATCACATAACAGAAACACAACACATACATTATAAAATAATAGCTTGTATGTATACAAAGACAGAGGTAGAAACAATGCGGTTTATAGAGATTTTAGTAAATATGTACAGAATTACAGTTCCAGCCACTTTAAATTGGGCCTGAAGCTCCGTACTTTATAGGATTTATATAGAATGTTTTACTGTATTGTATAAGTGCAGGCTGGGGATACTATTCAGTTATCAATACAGTCCAGACCCAGTGGCCCCCATAGCTGGCCTGGGGGGTCCTTCTATCCACCCCAACTCAGGCTCCCCAACAGACCACCTGCACTTCCAAGATAGCTTGATTGGATTGTACATTAACCCGCCATAATTGGAGAGACTAATGGGACAAGGCACTTAACAATCATACATTCTCAGGTTCTTTTATATATATATATATATATATATATATCAAACGTTAGGTCCACACTCACGTTTTCCAAATTTCTTGCTGGGGTGCCTTCCAAAACTGGGGATCTTATACAGAATCACCAGTAAATTGCATAGACGAAGAGAAATGGGAGCACTCACCAGTCTTCATTATAGCAGTAATTTATTTGAAATTCATGTCAGACAGAGCATCGATGTTTCGGTCCTCACTTGGACCTTTGTCCTGACAAAGGTCCAAGTGAGGACCGAAACGTCGATGCTCTGTCTGACATGAATTTCAAATAAATTACTGCTATAATGAAGACTGGTGAGTGCTCCCATTTCTCTTCGTCTATATATATATATATATATATATATATATATATATATGACATATATATACATTTATTTTTAATAATCTTGGACACTTGGAGTTGTCTACATAGAACGCTGTGTTACTTGGCATTACCCGTTGGTTACATATAACTCTTCCTTTGCATGTGGCTGGGAAATGATTTGAACTGTGGGGTATCCTGGAAGCAGAGTAACCTCATTCTCCCTCCAATGCTCTGCGCTGTTGCATTTCATGTCTGCAGAAGCGTACATGAACTTACCGTCAAAATACTGACCTCATCCAGTAGTGCACATAATGGGCAGTATACTGAGAATTTTAGAATGGAGGGAAAATAATAATGGATACGAGTTGTGATTTTGATAAATATGATTAATAAACCAAAACAATGGGCAATCCTGGATGTTGTAGTGCAACCCATTTTACATCATGCAAAATACACTCTTGGCCTACAATTCCCAGTGTGCAGACCTTTACAGAGAAAATATCCCAATTAACCCCAGCGTACACTGCATGCAATAGGACCATGTGTATCTCTGAGTCAGAGGCGGATAAATACTGTACCACAGAGATGGATGTTTATATATTTATAATAAAAGTTTCTAACACCTGGTGCAAAACAGAAGACACTTAGTTGTAGCTCCACCCATTGTCTCAGTCTATTGTCTAAAAATTGTACCAATCAGAATCCTCTCCCCATGATGTCACCAGTCTCTGGGCAGAAATCTTAGAATCAATTCTCCCAATTCACGGTTCTCCCCAAATATCTTGATAGAACCTTTATACACCAATAATGCAGCATGGAGGGGCTCAGTGAAGGTTGCAGTAAAGGTGTGTAAGTGTCTGATTGGGTCACACAGGGAATAAAAGGACAGCTGCCCTGCCCCATAATCCAGATATACCCTCACTCTGTCACAGCGGATATTATCAGGTAGCCTTATACCTTTATTATCATGCAACGCCACATACTGATTATTATCCTTACACAGACACCAGGACTTGTTATTATACCCAATGACTGACTGATCCCCTCTCCTTTCTATGCTGGGATAACACATCCCCACCATCCATCTCCCAGGTTTGCTCATCTCCACCTCCCAGTAATGTTGACCTGTATAAAATCCCCTGGTGCTTATTACCTGACGATACTGAAATCTCTCTGGTGTTTCTGGATGATTCTGGTTTTTATGTGACTCGGATGCAGATTTCCTGTCACCTGATAACTGTATATTATTAGCAGCTGTGTTTGCATCTAGAACTATGTCTGTAACTTTTGACACATAAATCCCATTCTTTATACCTCTTATTATATCAGATAGCCCTGCATATAATGTCTCGGAAATAACACCCATATTGAGACCACCTTCGGCATGGACCTGGTTATCATGTGTCTCTGTGTCCTCAGTATCACACAAGTCCCCTGTGTCTGGTTCCTGTAAGACAGTCACTGGATCAGACATGTTGCACAGCTCCTCAATGTGACGCATCTTCCCGGACAGCTCGTCCTTCTTTATTTCCAGCTTCTGGATCAGTTCAGAGACTGAGAGTGAAACGCGCTGTTCTTGCCTGGAGATCTCACTCAGGACTCTTTTCTCTAGGTCATTCAGTTGTCTCCTGATGACTTTAAAAAGAGAGGTCACTTTTCCTGTTACAACAACTACTTTTTCCTGAGTTTCTTTCCTGCTCTCCTGCAGTCTTTGGACTGTTTTCTCAGTCTCCTCTCTCTTTGTGGTCAGTTTCTGCAGATAATTTTTCAGTTTCTTCTTCTTCTTCTCAGAGGCCTCATCCAGCATCTCCACCTGGTGACCCCGATGTTCTCCAGCCAAACTGCAGGACACACAAATGCACAGAGAGTCCTCAGTGCAATAATACTCCAGGATCTTCTTATGGACGGAGCATTTCCTGTTCCCCAGGGCAGTGGTGGGATCACATAAGACGTGCTCTGCTGACTTGCTGTGTACTCTCAGGTGTTTATCACACAGAGAAGCCTCACAATGCAGACAGGATTTAGCAGCAGGTACAGGAGAGTGAATACAGTAAGTGCAGAAGATCCCAGTCTCCTCCTGATCTGGCCGAGTAGACAGGAACCTCCCCACTATGTTACACAGCGTTACGTTCTTCTGCAGTACAGGACGCTTCTTAAACTCTATTCTGCATTCAGGACAGGTATAAGCTTCAGCCCCCTCCTGTGTATCCAGCAGACAATCAATACAGGCCCGGCAGAAGTTGTGGCCACATCTCAGGGTTACAGGATCTGTATACATGTTCCGGCAGATGGAACAGTCCAGCTCCTGTCTCAGATCAGCAGACGCCATCGCTGCAGCAGTAGAGAAATGAAAGTCCCTAACCTCAGATGCCAGTGTATGCATTTTATATTCCCCACAAACTTGAACTTGTCACGAGACATGGATGTATTGGCTCACTTATATTAAGGGCCGTGCCTAATACATATAGGCGCAACATGCATAAAAATGTATTTATTTTAGTATCCATTATTTAATGTTAAGTATTATACATTTTGCAGGGATTAAACAAATGTTACAGTTTCCAGACATGCAGTTGTTATGATTTTTTTTATAAAGCTGTATTATTTAATATATGTAGGAGGGTGGTCCAATAAGTAAGGTAACAAACCTCTCACGTGTGTATTGTTCTCTATTTCATTCTAATTCCCCACCAGGCCAGAGCAGGTAGACCGCTACTTCCCCTCACCGCCATTAGACTGCGCCTCATATCAGTCATACTGTCCCAACATCCTCTGTTCTGTTGAAACTGGTTCTACTGTATTTCTCCATTGTAACTCTGCATTGGGTTCCCAACTGGGTATGCTCTTTGGAACAGAACCCGTGTTGTTATGACACCTCGTTGGTCACCTGGATGTTCTGCGCTTCAGGACTGCCAAGTGTCCACTCTGAAATGAGTCTGCGTTCTCACGTCATTGAGCAGACTCAATTTCTCCCTACCTGCCTGTGCGTATCTAGTGGCCACTGTTACTGTTTGTTTGACAGGTTGACCATGTCCTTTCTTTTTGCTGCACTAAGTTTTCTCCATAGCTTTTATACTGTATGATTGATTGGGTGATTGTGTATATGGCAGTTTTTGGTTTTTCCCTCATCCGTCTCTCTACAATCTGTGACCTGCTCATTTAACCATTGTTTACACCAGGTATGCTTAATACAACCCCATGTAACTACAGTGGGTAAAACCAACTATTCCCTCCACCCAACCACACCCCTGTCTGATCCCAAGGACCAAGGAATTCCTCTGAACCCACATCAATTACCCTCTGACTCTGCTCCCCACACGTCCTCTCTGTCCCTTGCAGGATAATATGGAAAATCACCACCACTGCCATAACTCATGATTCTTAGGCCCCCCTGAAGAGGTCAAAGGCCCTGGAGATCTTGGACCATTTAATGGGGTTATCTGACTCTGGTTATTGCCAGATCTCACATTTCAGTGGTAAATGAAAGGACACACAGACTGCGCCCCACCGTGCTGTGTTTGTGGAGAGACCAAAGGTCGGTAAATGCCAAATATTTACATTTCATGGATAAGGAATCCGTTCTGGAATCCTGCAGGAAAAATGGATCCCTTTCAGGGCAATACTTCATCTTTGTCCCACATGCAAAGGGGATTCTTGACTGTATGTAAATATGCTCCACCACATAAATGCTCATGATTGGGCGATCGCCATGGCCGGTGTTTGTCACTGCTGTGCTACATTAACGATTTTTATCTCTGTAAACGTAATTGTTCATGGCCCTTACTTCTCCCTAGTAGGGTACCTGGAGCAGCACTGTGCAGCCAGAGTCATTGCTGGTATGCTGCTGGGGCATACTCAGAACGCCCCGTTCAGCACTGTGCTTACCGCAGCTGCATACCACCCCGTATGCAACATCACGACACGGTTATGACAGTGGACGGAGCCACACAGGGCGCATTTGAGACTTTTTATGGCTCTGAACTCCACTATGCACTGCACATGCTCCGCAGCGGAGTGTACGCAGTTATGTGCCATGCTGATAATGTACAACTCAATCGTATCTCCACTTGTAGCTGACAGAAGATCATGGTGATACAACCCCTACCCTCACTGTAGGTATGGTGTTACGACCCCCAACCCATCATTGTAGGCATAGTGCTACCATCACTATACCGTCGCCATACATCACTCACTGTAGGCATACTACCACCCCCACTATACAGCAGCCATAACACAGTAGGCATAGTGCTACCACCCCACACATCACTGTAGGCATAGTGCTACCACCCCCACACATCACTGTAGATATAGTGCTACCACCCCCACACATCACTGTAGGCATAGTGCTACCACCCCAACACATCACTGTTGGCATAGTGCTACCACCCCAACACATCACTGTAGGCATAGTGCTACCACCCCCACACATCACTGTAGATATAGTGCTACCACCCCCACACATCACTGTAGGCATAGTGCTACCACCCCAACACATCACTGTAGGCATAGTGCTACCACCCCACACATCACTGTAGGCATAGTGCTACCACCCCCACACATCACTGTAGGCATAGTACTACCACCCCACACATCACTGTAGGCATAGTACTACCACCCCCACACATCACTGTAGGCATAGTGCTACCACCCCACACATCACTGTAGGCATAGTGCTACAACTCCACACATCACTGTAGGCATAGTGCTACCACCCCCACACATCACTGTAGATATAGTGCTACCACCCCCACACATCACTGTAGGCATAGTGCTACCACCCCAACACATCACTGTAGGCATAGTGCTACCACCCCACACATCACTGTAGGCATAGTGCTACCACCCCCACACATCACTGTAGGCATAGTGCTACCACCCCAACACATCACTGTAGGCATAGTGCTACCACCCCCACACATCACTGTAGGCATAGTGCTACCACCCCCACACATCACTGTAGGCATAGTGCTACCACCCCAACACATCACTGTAGGCATAGTGCTACCACCCCCACACATCACTGTAGGCATAGTGCTACCACCCCAACACATCACTGTAGGCATAGTGCTACCACCCTCACACATCACTGTAGGTATAGTGCCACCACCCACACCCCTATATGTAGGCATAGTACTACCACCACCATACAGTCATCATACATCATTGTAGGCATAGTGCTACCACCCCACATATCACTATAGGTATGGTTCTTCCTCCCCACACACCACTGTAGGTATAGTGCTACCATCACTATACACCCACCATACATCATTGTAGGCATAGTGCCACCACCCACACCCCTCTCTGTAGGCATAGTGCCACCACCCACACCCCTCTCTGTAGGCATAGTGCCACCACCCACACCCCTCTCTGTAGGCATAGTGCCACCACCCACACCCCTCTCTGTAGGCATAGTGCCAACACCCACACCCCTCTCTGTAGGCATAGTGCTACCACCATCCACCACCATACAGTCATCATACATCATTGTAGGCATAGTGCTACCACCCCACATATCACTATAGGTATGGTTTTTCCTCCCCACACACCACTGTAGACATAGTGCTACCACCACTATACACCCAATATACATCATTGTACGCATTGTGCTACCACCCACACCCATCACTGTAGGCATAGTGTTACCACCCTAACCCATCGCTGGGGTGGTCTTCAGTTTTTCCAGTTGGATCCCAGTGCACAGTATACCGGCGCTGGAATTCCGACAGCTGGCATACCAACACTTTTTTCTCCCTCTTGGGAGTCCACGCCCCCCCTGGAGGGAGAATAGATAGCGTGGCACGCATACGTGCCACGTGCCCGCAGCGAGCCCGCAAGGGGCTCATTTGCGCTCGCCCAGCTGTCGGTATGCCGGCGGACGGGATTCCGGCGCCAGTATGCTGGTCGCCGGGAGCCCGGCCGCCGGCATACCCTACTACACCCCATCACTGGGGGCAGTGGTATCACCACCACCCATCACTGTAGGCATCGTGTTACCACCCCAAGGCATCACTGTAGACGTAGTGCTGCCACCATCACTGTAAGCATAGTGCTGCAACCACCATATATCACTATAGGCATAGTACCACCACCACCATACATCACTGTAGGCGTAGTGCCGCCACCACCACCCATCACTGTAGGCATAGTGCTACCAACACCATATATCACTATAGGTATAATACCACCACCAACATACATCACTGTAGGCGTAGTGCCACCACCACCACCACCCATCACTGTAGGCATAGTGCTACCACTACCGTCATACATCACAGTAGGCATAGTGCTACACCACCCATCCGCATTGCTGCAGGCATAGTGCCACCGTCACCATACATCACAGTAGGCATAGTGGTTTGAGAGGTGGGCAGTGTTGATACTTCCACACAAATAGTTTTTGGGCGAAATTCCAAACGTGCATTTACATGGTGTGATTTGAGCAATGGCTTATTATTTGCCACCCTACCATAGAGTCTTGTTATGCAGAGTTCTTGGTAGGAATGACAGTTGGTACCTTTATGGCAAGTCTCTGCTCCTGAGCCCTAGAGCTTTCTGCAAGTTACTGTTGTCCGCTCTGTGGCTTCTGTCACACATCTACTTCTTCTTTGGTGTGAAAGTTGTGATGGCAACGTATTCTAGAGAACATCAGGGAGATTGGATGTGGCTTCCACTTCCTCATAATACTTAGACATTGTGTGGATGTTTTAACAGTTTCCTAATTTATGGATTTGTAATAACGTATCGGCAATCTCTCCGAGATGCTCTTCTGTATTCTCACTGCTGGAGGGTTACTGTAGGCACAGTGGGTCCAGGTTTGGTTTCTCAACAGTGTAAACTTAGAGCTTCTGAAAAACACATCTTTGAAATATTGATGGTGAAAGCAAATATCAGATGCTTCTTTCTATAACAAAATAAGACATAAAAAAAAAAGGTTTCGACACTTTGAAATCTCTATTTATTGCAAAATGGATTCCAATTCCAATTAGTAATGTTTGAATAGTGCACCTGCATCTTTTCTCTGTGTGGCACTATAAGTCTCAGCAAGGTAGCACCTCTCATTACATGCAGTTAGGGTGTGCAGTCTAAGGCCTCTCCCTATATTGTGTATTTATATGTACACTGGAAGGCATGAGGCTTCTTTAGCCTAGAATAGAACCCCTCCCCATCTGTCCCTGATTGGATTCTAGTATTTTCTGACTGCACATTGAACAAAGCACAACTGAGGTGAGACCTAAACATTTATAGGTTATGTCAGTTGTGGGTTGAGTTTTGAGGGGTCGGGCCCCCTGAATGGCTGTGGCTGGGCTGCTTCAAGGCATCACACTATAATATAATTTTCAGGGGTTAGCCGCAAATATTACGTATCCCTGGAATGGGTCAGGAACCAGCATTCAGTGATGTCTCACTTACCGGCGCGCTGGTGTGCAGGCCTCCGGAGGTCACGGCCCCAGTCTGCGGTTGTATGAGCGCCCTGTCTGCGGAGCGCAGTACCCACTATTGTGGTGAACCCCTAAAGTCCATTCTGCGGGTGCCCTCCCGTGTACCGGCCCTCAGTACAGCATGGGTGCCGCCATGACACTTGCGGTCAGCTGACCGGAGAGCACCCAATCCTGCGCTGTGATTGCTCACATGATCCAAGTATCCAATAACTGCCAACCAGGGGGTATAAGTCCAGAGCATCGGCTCAGTCTCATCACCTTGGACAACGCGTCGCATTGCTGCATAGCGTCTCCTGGTTCCAGTTTTCAATCTCCAGTTTCCAGTCTCCAATCTTCAATCTCCTGTTGCCAGCGATCTCCTATTTCTGGCATCTTCAAGTGATCTCACGGTTCCAGTATTCCTGTGGAACTACAGGTCCCAGCATTTACTTCAGCTCCAACTTCTGCTACAGTCAGACTCCACCTTTTGCAGTAAGAGACTTTCTTCAGGTGCTACTCATTATCTTCACCTGTGTATGGTTAACTTGCATTCAGCATTGTGCTATGGCATCTGGCACTTAATACAACCACTTCATATGTGTTTTAAGTTGTCTCCTGTTTAACCTTGCTTGGTTGTGGACTTTGCATTACAAACTGACTGTGTGGAGTATCGTTGCTGGTTTCCAGACCAACTGTGGGAGTGATCACCATCTGATTGCTATACTAGTTTCCAGACTAGTTCATTGCCTGTATTTCATTGCCTAATTACTGCACTGGTTTCCAGACCAGCTAAATACCTGTGACTGTTTATTCATCATCGTCAGCATTCCATGTACCATCCATCCCAAGTTATCATCTGCTTCAATTACTGTATATATTGGTGAGTATATAATAAACATCATTGCGCACATGCGCAGGAATCTCTTACAGCCTCCTCGGTTTCTCCATCGCACCACCACTGACCCACTAGTGCCCCCTCTGGGAACAGACATAACCACAGATCTGACAGAATGTATAGAGGAGGGATCCCAGCAGGTATCTCCGATACTTTCTGCGTTCCCTCCATATCTGCCCGCAGTTGCTTCCCCCACAGGTTTTTATGGGGGATGCGAGGCTGATCAATATCTATATTGTTCTCCGCAGCTACCACAATCTTTTTATTGCGATAGGCCATTGTAGCCTTTGGACTACTGTTCACGGAAAGAAGTTCCGGCTGGGTTCCCTGGAAAACTCCACGGGGAAATGGCCTCCGTGCATTGCGGTCACATGACTGCGCATGTGCAGGACCCCTGGCAGCCCACAGAGCAAATCACAGGGAGGTTCACATATTGCAATGTGATCCTGGGTGGAAAGATCCCACCCAGACTGCATTCAATATGCGACCCATGATAAATGGGCCCCTAACACTCTTATACACTTCTCTTGTCTCACTAGTGGGATGCCTTGGGGTGGTTTGCCTGGGCTGGCTTAGGGGTGTCCCACACCCGACTTGAACCCATAGACTGTTAGGGACTTATCCGATGAGGTTACCTGGACGTGGTGGGTAAGCCGATAATCCCGGCAAAAATTATGCAAAAAAACTCTTATATTTATTGCAAAATGTATTACAGTTCTAATTGGTAATGTTTGAATAGTGCACATGCATCTTTTCTCTTTTGTGTGTCAAGACACTATTAGACATTGAGGAGCCTATTCATCAAACTTATCGCTCCCAATTTACCAAAGGCCAGCCCGGGCACGGCAGTCTACCCCCACCTGATCCCGCTACTGGCGCCTCTAAGGCACATCTCTGGTTCAGGTGGCAGAAGCCACACATGTCTGCCAGCGAACGTGTATCCATGCCTGAGGGAGGAATGCCCACTCCAGCCCGCAGCACATGTGGGCCTGTCCATCCTGCCCAGAATATGTTCGGCACTAGGAGCATCGAGCAGAGCCGAGCGTCCCAGACCCGGTTTCCAGGGAGACGATACCTAAACAGGATGTGACGTATCGGCACTAGCAGCACCGAGCCGAGCGTTGATGTATATGAGTTTGATCACTGTGGTTACCGGGTGAACTTGCGGGACATGTGACTTAATAAATAAAAGACGATGGGCTAAAGACATTACACAGCTGAAATTACTAATGTGGGGCGACAGGGATTGGACAGAGCTAGTTTAAAACATCAGTAGGACAGAGAGCACTCATTACCTTGACAAAGACCCCAGAAGGGGTGGAAACGCCTTGGTGGGGAACCAGCAGTGGTGTTTTGGAGTATGCCAGGGAGAGCGGAGGTCCAGGAGGCGTTATCCGGATCGCAAACTGGCGAAACACCACTCCTCATGCTTACATAAGAACTGCCCGTACCAGTTCTTTTATCCTCTGGTAATTTCATTCACTTCTTCTACTCATCGATTCCAGAAACCTCTTTGAGTGCTTTTTTATTGTGTTTTTATCATGCTTTTGGATTTTTTGGGGTATTTTTACTTGTGTTTGTGGAATTAAATTGTATTCCACTATGCGATTCTTTCCACTCTCTTATTGCATGTGAACCTATGGAGGATACTGCCCGTAGATCACTCTGCAAGCAGTGAGAAAAAATAAGATTTTAAACCTACCGGTAAATCTTTTTCTCCTAGTCCGATGAGGATGCTGGGGACTCCGTAAGGACCATGGGGATAGACGGGCTTGTCAAAGTCAGAAAAATATCTCTATACACACTGCCATATTTGCACCTCATACACGTCCGCGCTGCGCATGCGTACGCTCTCCCGTGCGTGCGCATACTCACAGTCGCGGGCACCCGCAGGCGCACGGTATGCGTATTTACGGTAGAGTTTATGTGATCGTAGCGTGCGACTCAATCGTTACATATTTTAACTATATAATGTATTTTGTAGATCATGGTCCCTTTGATAGATTCTGAAAGTTTGGTTAATGTAGAATGTTCATGAACAGAGAAATCCCTCTTTGTATTGTACGAAGGGTCTAACAGGAGTCATACAGTGGTGTTTAGTACCCATCGGAAGAGTATTTAATTAGCAATATTCCGGTGTTGGTTTGGAGCGGATTAATCGCTCGTGCGAATAGTTATGGACATAAGAAGTTTATGTCCATTTACTATTATTTGCTCTTACTTAGCCATGCGGCGGGAAACCCAGTTTCCCTCCCACCTGAGCTGTTGGAAATCGTCACAGCCCACCTGTATGAATCAACCTATGACCTTTTGTTATAGTGCGAGGAGGAATTCCTGTGTCCAATGAACAATGAGATTGTAGGGACCATTGAATTGTATTGTGTGTGGGGCATAAATAGACAAGCCGATCACATCCAGCTCTCACTCTTCAACGGTTATCATTGCTGAAAATCGGGAGCTGGATGTCCAGAGGCGCATGCGATCGTTTCCCCTTGTGCGTAAGTGTTTCTCCGCAACCATATTGATCTTCTTGTTATTGTGAGCCAATTTCTCTCTCTCTCTTCTCCTCTTTCTCTCTTATTTTCCCTTAAAACGTAATTGTATTGTATTGTATTTCCTGTGTAGTTATCTGGTTAGGTAGTCTATGTTATATTGTAGTGTATGACTTGTATTGTGTTAATTCTTTTGCAAGTATATCATTCATAATATATATATATTAGGCGTTGGACCCTAAGCCCAGGTATCTGTGTATTTCTTATAGTGTTTAGTATTCTCAGAGCGTCGGTGACGCTCGAACAGCATTTGAGTTAATAAGGTTACACTAGGTTGCATCTACACCCTATTTCTACACTAAGGTTTTACTGCATAATATACTGTTTATGGTTTAGATAGATATAAAGGTTTAACATTGTGAGCGTCAGCGCCGCTGGTGATCTCCTCGTGGTCCCGAGCGTCCGCTACGCTATAGCGAATCATTACGTTAGACGGCAGCCAATAGCGTGCCTGCCTGTGATCTCTTGGCCGTGAGCGAACGTGACGCTTGAGCGTCTCGACTACGGCTAAGCGATTGCTACGCAACGAGCGTACCCTTACGGTACTCCATACGTGAATAGCGTACAGTGTTCTTAGACCTCACAAAGGGTTTTATATAAGATAAATATCTAGCTTTATCAATTGGCGGCTCGCCCGTCCTTCACATATCTGCACTAGGTAATTTCAGCAGACATTATCCAGCAGCAAAGGGCGGGAGGTCATATTCCTCGTAGTGCTGTTTGGATAAGCGTCTGCTTCGCTTAGTAAAGGGTGCTGAAGGAATCCGGGACCGGAGGTAAGAACAAAACGATAGTGTCTTTTTAAAACTGTTTATTTTTCTGTCTTGCGTACACACGCACGCACATATATATATATATCTGCATTTCTTTTTCATTTGTGTATTTTCGTATATCACTCTCCTGGTTGCCAGTTTTATAGTTGATAAAAGTGCTAAGAGAGATTTGCCGCTATTTCAATAGTTTGAGTAAAGGTAATATAGTTAAAGTATAGACAAACACACAGCTCTACCTAAAGGTAAAAGGAGAGATTGGTGTGGTGTGCGGTAGATGATCAAGGATCATCTACATTGATAAAACGTGTTAGTTGTGTTACGGTAGACAAAGACTGGTGTACACGTGTCTCTAACAAAGGGAGAGACTCGCGTACGCAAAGGCCGACGCACGCAGCGTAAATTACGCAACGGAGCGTCTGGGTACGCCCACGTAACTCAAGTCACACGATAGTGTTGATTTTTAAATAACGCAACAGGCGATAAGTAGCGCAAATCTATTTTTAATTCGAAATTTAAATTAATAGATCCTTCTCCTAATTTGTAACACATCTGGTCTAAAGAGAAATTTCTGCGCAGAAATAGAAATAGAAACAAAAGTGTATATGTGGTGAGTGAGTGTGTTTTTACAATGTTGAGGATTGAACCAAAAGAAATCATCGAGTTCTCGTGAGGTACATACGTGTAAGTGACATGCACGGTGGCTAGGGAGGCATCCTTGGTTAAACAAAAAAAATTTGAGCATTAGAGTATAGCAGACCAGGAGGTCATACTGTAACAGACCAGGAGGTCATAGCAGACCAGCAGGTTCAGGTACAGCAGACAAGGAAGTCCGCTATACAGTCCACAGGCACAACACCAAAAAAGGGTTGGTGCAACACCCATATAGGCCATACAAGCTCTTGCTGAAGGAATTCGCAGCCGCAATTTTCGATTCCGCTGGTCGCTCCGTACATAAGATTAGTTGCTTATGTGCTGAACGATTGTACCGCACGTAATTGTGTGCATTAGTAAACCTGACCGGTACTATTTGTGTACTAAGGTCATAAACGCTATTTGTACATTCTGACGTGATTTGTGTAATTTTTTATTTTTACAAAGGGAAGTTCGCTGGTCACTCAGGAACAACCTCACCTTTACTGGAAAGAGTAAGTGTTCTGCGGATATCCCTCGCATGTTCCAGTAAACAAAGGTTAATAGGTGCCCTGGGTCGAGTACGCCAGCACCATATCGGTGTGATCAGGTCGTATTGGTCGGCGTGGGCAGAGTGAGTAAGGTGCTCGGTAAACCTTACCGTCAACCTATCGTGAATATCTTGGTTTTTTGTAAGGGTCCGTAACACCTGCAAATTATGGGGGCCAGTTGTTCAGGAAGGGGGCGATCAACCTCGGTTCGGGTTGATTCCATAAACCGACCAGTCGGGTCGGCAAGGTACGTAATGTGTGAAAAGTACGGAAGTCACACAGAAGCTTTATGTGATGAATGGGAGAGAATGACAGTACATGACGGGGAGAAATTCCCAAGAGTAGGTAGCTTCAGCCCAGAACTTATGCCCTTAAATGTTCCTCTCAGGCCATGGTCTCATATTTCCATGGATTTTGTGGTAGACCTCCCTCTGTCAGCCGGATTCCGAGTCATATGGGTGGTAGTGGACCGTTTTAGCAAGATGGCTCATTTCATTGCTCTTCCCCGACTGCCATCTGCCCAGGGATTGGCTGTTTTGTTTCTCCGCCATGTTTTCAGACTTCATGGGTTGCCCACTGATATTGTTTCTGATCAGGGTCCACAATTCATTGCACAATTCTGGAGGTCTTTTTGTGCTTCATTAAAGATGAAATTGTCTTTAACATCCGGCTACCATCCCCAGTCCAACGGGCAAACCGAGCGAGTTAACCAATCATTGAAACAGTATTTGCGTTTGTACTCAGCCAAACTCCAGAATGATTGGTCCGAGTTTCTTCCTTTGGCGGAGTTTGCTTACAATAATTCTTGTCATTCCTCCACTAATGTGTCTCCATTCTTTTCAGTTTTTGGTTTTCACCCCAGAGCTAATTCTTTTTTTCAACATTCTTCAGTTTCCTCGCTAACCTTAACCTCTCATCTCAGAGTCATTTGGAAAAAAGTGCACCTTGCTCTCAGAAAAGCGGCCTTTCGAGAGAAAAAATTTTCTGCCAGGCTCCGACGTCCTTGCACTTTTAAGGTGGGAGATAGGGTATGGTTATCGACTCGTAACATTAGACTTCGACAATCCTCAGCTAGATTGGGCCCCAAATTTATTGGACCATTTCATATTATTAAAAAAATCAACCCAGTTGCTTTCCGGTTACGTTTACCAAAAGCTCTCCGGATCGGAAATACGTTCCATTGTTCCCTGTTGAAACCATACGTTTCTTCCAGTAGATTTCCTCGGAAGATCTCTCAGGGGAAATCTCCAGTAGATGTACAGGGACAACAGGAGTTCTTGGTGGAGAAGGTTCTCGATTCCAAATTGTCCCGGGGTCGGCTTTATTTTCTGGTGCACTGGAGAGGCTATGGTCCAGAGGAAAGGTCTTGGGTCCTGGATAAGGATCTCCATGCCCCGAGGCTCAAGAGGGCATTTTTTCGGGAATTTCCTCAGAAACCTGGCTTTAGGGGTTCCTTGACCCCTCCTCAAGGGGGGGGTACTGTTAGGCGCCGGGGTCCGCTCGGCGGTGCGGCCCGGCGCCTAGCAACCAGGGACGCCGTACGCGTACAGCCGCTGGCTCCCTGGCAACGCTAGACGCCGGGCGCACGGAGCCGCACGGACCCTAGCAACGGGGACGCCACTGGCGGACCGCGTTCCCCGTTGCTGGGTCCATTTAAATTAAGTAGGGCACCTGTTTCCTGGCCGTGCAGCAAGGCAACTGCACGGCATCCACGCAATTAGCCCTGTCAGCAGTTGATTGGAGGGCTTCAGTTTATATGCTCTTGCAGTGCCTCACACAGACGCCGGTAATAGCTTCCTGCATGCTGTCTCTGTTTGCTGAGAGTGTTTCCAGTCTTGCTGTATCCGGTCGTTCCAGTCCTCAGTTGTCCTGCACTCGGAAGTCGTCATCTTGTTCCTGGAGTCCTGACTGAGCACCGTTTAAACATCCAGTGGTGTTCGTGAGTCGCGGCGTTGCCGTGTGTTGCGGCTTGGCCGCTTTATTATTTATTACTTATTATTTGTGTTTCAGAGCATTTTGCGGAGGATTCCGCTCCCACAGATCCACTCTGGTATCCAGCGGTGCTGGGTAGGAGTTATGGACTAGTGGATTTTGGTTGTCCTTTTACCTGGCGGTTTTTCCGCACATACTTCAGGTTTGGTTAGTTAGCTTGTTGCCCTTGGCCTGTTGTTAGTCAGAGGTCCTCTTGTCATCATCCTGCCTCGGATTTCCCTTTGTCTCTCACTAAGACCGGGGGGCACCGGAGTTGGGCAGACATAATCCGCCTTTCAAACGTGGCTGCCAGGGGCTCAAGAAACCATAGTCTCGCAAGGGATTTCCGATAGCATGGGTGAGACAATAGAGTTAGGGTGCCAGGGGCAACTAGTCTTTCCTGCTCCCGTAACCAGCATTCCCTTCCAGTACTCTGGCCATTGTCATAAGATCTCCTCCGGTCAGGAGTACTGGAATCATAACACGGTCCAGACAATGGAGGCGTGTCCGCTTCAATTGCGGGGTGGGCCGCGGCAGCTGCGTGACGTCACACGCAGCCGCTGTGACCCAAAACAAGGTGGTCCGGCGAGCTCCTTCGCTGCTAGGCTGCGAAAGCAGGGGGCTGCTCTTAAGATGCGAGCGCATCACTGTTTATTGAATCGCTCGCATTTTAGCGGGGGGAATAACCCGGCATGCGGGGCGACCTTGTCCTGTGCTCGGTGCATGCTAGAGAAAGGAGTTGTAGTTTTGCAGAATTTTGCAATACTACAACTCATGCTGAATTTGGCCCTCCATCCTGAATAAAGAACCCAGTGGTAGCCCTCGTCAGCTGTAGATATATATAATCAAAGTATTTCATATAAGGACGGTTGTTGAGGGTAACTGAAGCAGGTTTCTGAAATATATGGAGGAGCGTCGGTAAGATGCGTCATCCAACAGAAATCTCAGATTTTTTATTTATCTTGGTACAAATTTGTTCATAAAAACAATACTGATAAAGATGTAGAAGACTATTTATAATCACACAGTGATAATTCATCCCAATAATAATCTATTGTATTACTATTATTATTATTATTATTATTATTATGCTTTATTTATATTGCGCCAAAGGGGATCCGCAGCACCCAACTACAGAGTTCATAAATGAAAAATCAAAACAGGACAATAGTGACTTATCGTTGAAGACAGTATAGGACAAGTACAGGGAAAATAAACATAGTTGCATCAGCAGATGACACTGACATAAGTATCAGGGTGGCAGAAGCCATGGGATTTGGTGTCATCGAGGATGTTAAGTAAGAGAAGGATAAGCACATGAGGGTTGAGTGCCCTGTGCGTAAGAGCTTACATTCTAAAGGGGAGGGGCAGACAGACAGGGGTGACACAGATGGGGTAGAAAGTAAGCCTGGGCCACAGAAGTCTTAGGAGGAGATTTGGCTGGGTTTGGTGAAGAAGTGGGTCTTGAGAGCCCGTTTGAAGTTTTGTAGAGAGGTGGAGAATCTGAGGGGGAGAGTTAGAGAATTCCAGAGAAGTGGTGCAGCACATGAAAAATCTTAGAAGGTAAGAGTGAGAGGAAGTAATCAGTCGGCAGGAGAGGTGGCGTGCATTAGGAGAGCAAAGAGGACGGGTAGGAGAGTAAAGGGAGATAAGATCAGAGATGTAGATGGGAGAGGAGTGGGTGAGGGCTTTGTAAGTGAGTGTGAGAAGTTTTAATTGGATTCTGAAAGGGAAGAGAAGCCAGTGAAGGGCTTGTAGGAGAGGGGAGGTGGACGTAGTGCATTTGGTGAGGAAGATGAGCCGGGCAGCAGCGTTGAGGACAGATTGGAGTGGAGAGAGGTATTTGTCTGGGATGCCAGATAGGAGGAGATTACAGTAGTCCAGTCTAGATATTACCAGTGAGTGGATAATAGTCTTGGTGGCATCCTGGGTGAGAAAGGGTCTGATCCTGGAAATGTTTTTGAGATGAAAGTGGCAGGTTTCTGAGAGGTGCTGAATGTGTGGTTTGAAGGAGAGGGAGGAGTCAAGAATTACTCCAGGACAGCGCACTTGGGGGCTAGAGGAGATAGTAGTGCCATCAATAGATAATGAGATTTTGGGAGGTGAGGTTATGCGGGAGGGAGGGAAGATGATCAGCTCAGTCTTAGACATGTTGAGTTTAAGAAAGTGCTAGGACATCCAGGAAGAGATAGCAGAGAGATAGTTGGATATACGAATGAGGAGAGCAGGAGAGAGATCAGGGGAGGACAGGTAGATTTGAGTGTCATCAGCATAGAGATGATATTGGAAGTTAAAAGAGCTAACGAGTTCACCTACAGAGGACGTATAGAGAGACAAAAGGAGAGGACCAAGAACAGAGCCTTTGGGGACACCAACAGTTAGTGTAAGTGTGTGTGTGTGTGGGGGGGGGGGGGGAGGTAGCGTCATGAGAGGAGACAGAGAAGGAATGACCAAAGAGGTAGGAAGACAGCCAGGAGAGGGCAGTATCACGCAGACTAAGGGAGTAAAGGATTTGCAAAAGGAGAGGTTGGTCTACAGTGTCAAAAGCAGCAAAGATGTCAAGGAGAATAAGAAGGGAGTAGTGGTACTTAGATTTTGCTGCATAAAGGTCATTGCAGACTTTGTGAGGGCAGTTTCAGTGGAGTGGAGAGAACGGAAACCAGATTGGAAATGGTCAGCAGTGAGTTCGAGGAAAGAAAGGCAGTAAGGCGGTTGTAGACAATACGCTCAAGGAGTTTGGAGGCAAAAGGGAGGAGAGGAGGAGAGAAATGGGTTGGTAATTGGAGACGGTGTTTGGGTCAAGGGTAGGTTTTTTAGGAATAGGGGAGACGAGTGCATGCTTGAAGGCAGAGGGGACAGTGCCGGATGAGAGGGAGAGATTGAGAAGGTGGGCAAGATGGGAACAGGCAGAAGGAGAGAGGTAATGGAGGAGGCGGGAGGGGATAGGGTCAAGTTGGGAGGTGGTGGTGGGGGGAGGAATGGATGAGGGCCATGACTTCCTCCCCAGATACTTGGGAAAAAGATGTCAGAGTTGATTTGAGGAAAGGGGGGGGGGTTTGGTAAGGGATGGGAGGTGGCTGTTTGCTGACGGTCTGGTGGGATGTGATGTCCTGACGTATGGAGTCAATCTTGGATGTGAAATAAGTGGCAAAGTCAAGAGCAGAGAGGAGGGGAGAGGAGGTGGGAGTGGGCAGAGGAGGGAGTTGACAGTGACAAAGAGGCGCCGGGGGTTGGAAGACTGGGAGGAGATGAGACTTTTGAAGTATGATTGTTTAGCAAGGGAAAGGGCAGCACTGAAGGATGAGAGCATACATTTGGAGGAAGTCTGCCTTAGAGCGTGATTTCCTCCACTGTCGCTCGGCAGTACGTGAGCTTTTTTGAAGATATCTGGTGCATTTGGTGTGCCAGGGTTGAGGTGTTAATCTACGAGGGTGAATTGTGGTAGGCATAGCGACAACAGAGTCAAGAGCAGAAGTAAGGGATGCATTGTATAGGTAAGTGGCTTGTTCAGGGCATGAGAGAGAGAGAATAGGAGAAAGAAGTGAGTCGGGAAGATAGGGATGAAGTGTCAATAGCCTCAATGTTACACTTAGTGATGGTTGCTTTAAGAGGGAGAGATGGGGAAGCAGAGATAGATAAGTTAAAAGAGAGCAGATGGTGGTCAGAGAGGGGAAAAGGGGAGTTGGAGAAATCAGAAATATCACAATGGTGAGGGAAAACCAGATCCAGTGAGCTACCATTCAGATGGGAGTGGGAGGAGGTCCACTGGGAGAGACCAAGTGAAGAGGTGAGGTTAAGGAGGTTAGAGGCAAGTGATTTTGTGGGGTTATTGATAGGAATGTGTAAATCACCTAGGAAACGGAGGGAATGTCAGAGGAGAGGAAATGAGGAAGCCAGGAAGCAAAATTGTAGAAGAATTCGGATGGGATGCCAGGGGGGCGGTATATATCCAACTCACCATGAGTTCCAGTGGAATTTTACACTGCTGGGACTGACCTGGGATTGTCCGAGCACACGTGTGACCATGAATGCAATGGACGCAAGGCCATAGGGATCTGCTTGGACCCCTCTTCACAATGGGGACCTCTTTCTGATAGGAAGAAGCAGGGTTCCGGGATCCAACCCACAGGCAAATTCTCAAAACTTTCAGTTCCAAAAGTTTGCTGAATTCTATGCGGCCCCTTCGGGCTACTATAAACTAGTGATGTGCACCGGA
Organism: Pseudophryne corroboree; assembly: GCF_028390025.1. Classification (NCBI taxonomy): domain Eukaryota; kingdom Metazoa; phylum Chordata; class Amphibia; order Anura; family Myobatrachidae; genus Pseudophryne; species Pseudophryne corroboree. The sequence continues at coordinate 816,128,207 of NC_086449.1, read as the reverse complement.
ATTTTTTCGGGTTTTGTGTTTTGGTTTTGGATTCGGTTCCGCGGCCGTGTTTTGGATTCGGACGCGTTTTGGCAAAACCTCACTGAAATTTTTTTGTCGGATTCGGGTGCGTTTTGGATTCGGGTGTTTTTTACAAAAAACCCTCAAAAACAGCTTAAATCATAGAATTTGGGGGTCATTTTGATCCCATAGTATTATTAACCTCAATAACCATAATTTCCACTCATTTCCAGTCTATTCTGAACACCTCACACTATTATTTTTAGTCCTAAAATTTGCCTCGACGTCGCTGGATGACTAAGCTAAGTGACCCAAGTGGCCGACACAAACACCTGGCCCATCTAGGAGTGGCACTGCAGTGTCAGACAGGATGGCAGATTTAAAAAATAGTCCCCAAACAGCACATGATGCAAAGAAAATAAGAGGCGCAATGAGGTAGCTGTGTGACTAAGCTAAGCGACCCAAGTGGCCGACACAAACACCTGGCCCATCTAGGAGTGGCACTGCAGTGTCAGACAGGATGGCACTTCAAAAAAATAGTCCCCAAACAGCACATGATGCAAAGAAAAAAAGAGGTGCACCAAGGTCGCTGGATGGCTAAGCTAAGCGACACAAGTGGCCGACACAAACACCTGGACCATCTAGGAGTGGCACTGCAGTGTCAGACAGGATGGCAGATTTAAAAAATAGTCCCCAAACAGCACATAATGCAAAGAAAAAAAGAGGAGCAATGAGGTACCTGTGTGACTAAGCTAAGCGACCCAAGTGGCCGACACAAACACCTGGCCCATCTAGGAGTGGCACTGCAGTGTCAGACAGGATGGCACTTCCAAAAATAGTCCCCAAACAGCACATGATGCAAAGAAAAAAAGAGGTGCACCAAGGTCGCTGGATGGCTAAGCTAAGCGACACAAGTGGCCGACACAAACACCTGGCCCATCTAGGAGTGGCACTACAGTGTCAGACAGGATGGCACTTCCAAAAATAGTCCCCAAACAGCACATGATGCAAAGAAAAATGAAAGAAAAAAGAGGTGCAAGATGGAATTGTCCTTGGGCCCTCCCACAATTGGACTCTCCTTGGGGATTTGTGATTTAGAAGAACGCACAGTTCTTTGCTGTGCTTTTGCCATCTTAACTCTTTTAAGTTTTCTAGCAAGAGGATGAGTGCTTCCATCCTCATGTGAAGCTGAACCACTAGCCATGAACATAGGCCAGGCCCTCAGCCGTTCCTTGCCACTCCGTGTCGTAAATGGCACATTGGCAAGTTTACGCTTCTCCTCAGACGATTTTGATTTCGATTTTTGGGTAATTTTACTGAACTTTATTTTTTTGGATTTTACATGCTCTCTACTATGACATTGGGCATCGGCCTTGGCAGACGACGTTGATGGCATTTCATTGTCTCGGCCATGACTAGTGGCAGCAGCTTCAGCACGAGGTGGAAGTAGTTCTTGATCTTTCCCTATTTTACCCTCCACATTTTTGTTCTCCATTTTTTAATGTGTGGAATTATATGCCAGTAATATATCAATAGTAATGGCCTACTACTATATATACTGCGCACAACTGAAATGCACCACAGGTATGGATGGATAGTATACTTGTGGACACAGAGGTATGTAGAGCAGTGGCCTACAGTACCGTACTGCTATATATTATATACTGGTGGTCAGCAAACTGTGCAAAACTTAAATGCACCACAGGTATGGATGGATAGTATACTTGACGACACAGAGGTAGGTAGAGCAGTGGCCTACTGTACCGTACTGCTATATATTATATACTGGTGGTCAGCAAACTGTGCAAAACTTAAATGCACCACAGGTATGGATGGATAGTATACTTGACGACACAGAGGTAGGTAGAGCAGTGGCCTACTGTACCGTACTGCTATATATTATATACTGGTGGTCAGCAAACTGTGCAAAACTGAAATGCACCACAGGTATGGATGGATAGTATACTTGACGACACAGAGGTAGGTAGAGCAGTGGCCTTCTGTACCGTACTGCTATATATTATATACTGGTGGTCAGCAAACTGTGCAAAACTTAAATGCACCACAGGTATGGATGGATAGTATACTTGACGACACAGAGGTAGGTAGAGCAGTGGTCTACTGTACCGTACTGCTATATATTATATACTGGTGGTCAGCAAACTGTGCAAAACTGAAATGCACCACAGGTATGGATGGATAGTATACTTGACGACACAGATGTAGGTAGAGCAGTGGCCTTCTGTACCGTACTGCTATATATTATATACTGGTGGTCAGCAAACTGTGCAAAACTTAAATGCACCACAGGTATGGATGGATAGTATACTTGACGACACAGAGGTAGGTAGAGCAGTGGCCTACTGTACCGTACTGCTATATATTATATACTGGTGGTCAGCAAACTGTGCAAAACTGAAATGCACCACAGGTATGGATGGATAGTATACTTGACGACACAGAGGTAGGTAGAGCAGTGGCCTACTGTACCGTACTGCTACATATTATATACTGGTGGTCAGCAAAATTCTGCACTGTCCTCCTACTATATACTACAATGCAGCACAGATATATGCAGCACACTGAGCACAGATATGGAGCGTTTTTCAGGCAGAGAATGTATAATACTGGTGGTCACTGGTCAGCAAAACTCTGCACTGTCCTCCTACTATATAATACTGCTGGTCCCCAGTCCCCACAATAAAGCAGTGTGAGCACAGATATTTGCAGCACACTGAGCACAGATATGGAGCGTTTTTCAGGCAGAGAACGTAGATATTGCAGCACACTGAGCACAGATATTTGCAGCACACTGAGCACAGATATTTGCAGCACACTGAGCACAGATATTTGCAGCCCACTGAGCACAGATATTTGCAGCACACTGAACATAGAAACTGAGAGGACGCCAGCCACGTCCTCTCACGATCATCTCCAATGCACGAGTGAAAAATGGCGGCGACGCGCGGCTCCTTATATAGAATATGAATCTCGCGAGAATCCGACCGCGGGATGATGACGTTCGGGCGCGCTCGGGTTAACCGAGCAAGGCGGGAGGATCTGCGTTGCTCGGAACCGTGTAAAAAAAGATGAAGTTCGGGCGGGTTCGGATCCCGAGGAACCGAACCCGCTCATCACTACTAAAAACATTTTGGAAAGTAGCATTTCCACATTGGTAAGGGATCCATAATTAATAATGGGCCCCACAGTAACTAGTTGTACAGAACTATGGCTATGTAACCAGAAATCTATCACCAGTTTTCCTTGTCTGACAATTTACAATTCTCAGTTTTTATATTACAGATATTTAACATGTACAGTATTGAATAAACTGCACTGTACCGTGTCATGTATCTGTGAGGCCACAACACCGACACACATCTGTCTGGACTCAGAGATGGGCGCAGATCACAGAGAGGCAGTACGATAATATACAGGAAACAGATGCTTCATGCCGGCTTCTCTGATCTGCTGCGCCTGAGGAAGACGCAGCATGGGATCATCTGAGTAACTCTCGGCTCACTCACAATGGCCTGGAAATTCACGCTGCTTCAGATATTCACTGTCTTCAGCATGTCCAGAAAACATGGCCATGGCTCCCCTATTTTCTGTAACGCTGCCTGACGCTGCCCCCCCACCTTCCCCCTCCCCAACATACTGAAGAGTTTGTGACATCGCAGCCCCGGGTGTGCACATGCGCAGATCAAAAATATCTGAGATTTGCAATAACATCAGGAATTCCTACATCTCTGAATTAGGCCCACAGTTTGCCTAAAGCAACGGTCCAAATTGTGAAGACCTATTTCTTAAATATATTAAATACCTTAGGAAGAGATAATTGGTGAAAACTCATTTTATTTACAGAAAAAATGCTTATAACATTTCTTCTTCTTCTTATTATTATTATTATTATTATTATCATTATTATCATGAATACAGCTATATACTCTATTATTTACCATGTGAGAAATTCAAATATTAGTGACACTGTTATTTTCCAACAATTAAAAAAGAATCTGTCAAAATAAATGCACACATTTAGATGATATAGATATAAACATCCCTGAGAAGGACGGATCTAACCTCACACCAGACTATATAATACCTCCCCTCCTTATAGGGTAATGCTTCAGCAGATGCAATCTGTACTGTATGGTGGTCATTGGTATGCTATCTGTAAAGTATGGTGGTCATTGGGATGCTATCTGTACTGTATGGTGGTCACTGGGATGCTATCTGTACTGTATGGTGGTCATTGGGATGCTATCTGTACTGTATGCTGGTCATTGGGATGCTATCTGTACTGTATGGTGGTCATTTGTGTGCTATCTGTACTGTATGGTGGTCATTTTTATGCTATCTGTACTGTATGGTGGTCATTGGGATGCCATCTGTACTGTATGGTGGTCATTGGGATGCCATCTGTACTGTATGGTGGTTCTTGGGATGCCATCTGTACTGTATGATGGGCATTGTGATGCCATCTGTACTGTATGGTGGTCATTGGGATGCCATCTGTACTGTATGGTGGTCATTGGTATGCTTTCTGTACTGTATGGTGTTCATTGGGATGCTATCTGTACTGTATGGTAGTCATTGGTATGCTATCTGTAAAGTATGGTGGTCATTGGTATGCTATCTGTACTGTATGGTGGTCATTGGGATACTATCTGTACTGTATTTTGGTCATTGGGATGCTATCTGTACTGTATGGTGGTCATTGGTATGCTATCTGTAAAGTATGGTGGACATTGGGATGCTATCTGTACTGTATGGTGGTCATTGGTATGCTATCTGTACTGTATGGTAGTCATTGGGATGCTATCTGTACTGTATGGTGGCCAAGGGGTTGCTATCTGTACTGTATGGTGGTCATTAGGATGCTATCTGTGCTGTATGGTGGTCACTGGGATGCTCTCTCTACTGTATGGTGGTCATTGGGATGCCATCTGTACTGTATGGTGGTCATTGGTATGCTATCTGTACTGTATGGTAGTCATTGGGATGCTATCTGTATTGTATGGTGGTCATTTTTATGCTATCTGTACTGTATGGTGGTCATTGTTATGCTATCTGTACTGTATGTGGTTATTGGTATGCTATCTGTAAAGTATGGTGGTCATTGGGATGCTATCTGCACTGTATGATGGTCCTTGGTATGCTATCTGTACTGTATGGTGGTCATTGGGATGCCATCTGTACTGTATGGTGGTCATTGGGATGCCACCTGTACTGTATGGTGGTCATTGGGATGCCATCTGTACTGTATGGTGCTCATGGGCTTGCTGTCTACACTAAATATAGGTCACTGGAATGGTGTACTGTATGGCGAGAACTGAGATGCTATCTGTACTTTTTGGCAGTCACTGGCAAAGTCAATGTACTGTGTGGCAGTCAAGCAACAAATAAGATTATTGTATGGTGACTGTGACCGGATGGTTCCGTACGAAAGCCCTTATCGCTTTTGCGTCCCGTCCCCAGTACACAGAATGGATGTTTAGGTCACACGGGACCTGGTCTCATAGGAGATTCCCGCTTACCGTCAGTAACCGCCTGTTACTGACTCCACCCACTGCGCAGTGGGTGAGTTTACGCTGCCACCACCAAACTCCTAACCTGCCGTGGTGTTTGGAACCACGGATCTGCTCTGTATGTGTCGACACACCGCCTTACCACCCCTGTGTGGTGTTGACGAATCCCCAAACGTTGCTTGCCCAAGCACAGCACGGTAGCAGGCCGAAGGTGGAGCTTGGAGACGCTGGTTACACCCTGGACAGCCGGTGAACGGAGCTAGGTTTCGCCTAGCCCTGCAGGTTACAAGATGAAGCGGTCGTCTTTAGGCAGAAGATCTTTATTTGGCCAAGTACTGTAGTTCTGAAAATAACTTCAGCTATACAGCAGATGTTACAGCAGAATGAAACTGGTATAATCATAGGCGTGCGCAGCACATTTTATTAGGGGGTGCACGATTGGAGGGGCGTGTCTAGCACTGCCTATTGTGCCTAACACCACCTATTGGGCGTGTCTAGTATCATATAATGGCACTCAATATAAACTAAATAATACAGGGAATTTGATTAATAGAGTGTACAGTGAGGGCTGGCAGATGATTATTAAACTCAAAAGCTTGGGACCTCACTGACCAATTCCAATAATTTAAGGACAATGTAATAGGCAAAAACCAGTGCTTGTGGCTTCCCACAATAAAATATGTGGCGAAACAGAAGCCAGTCATGTCCCTGTCCCTCACCACATAATGGAACCTAAGGATGAAATATATATATATATATATATATATATATCAAATACACACAGCCCGGCACTCCACTTGGCATAGGAAAGAGTTGCCCTGGTGCCTTCAGTGTGGAATCAGAAATAGAAGAAAAAAGCAGCGGCACTCGGGGCCTTGTTAAAGAGTAAATTATAATTGAGACATCAATGAAAAACCATCAACGTTTTGGGGATTTAAACCCCTTTGTCAAGATGTCACATCTTGACAAAGGGGTTTAAATCCCCGAAACGTTGATGGTTTTTGATTGATGTCTCAATTATAATTTACTCTTTAACAAGACCCCGAGTGCCGCTGCTTTTTTCTTCTATTTTTTTCTTATATATATATATATATTGTGACAAGAACACTGGGATAGTGTTTGAGGGCAGGTATATTTGTCCCAGGTTCTTGTCTTACATGTTTTAGAAAATGTTAACTTCTAGGAAAAATGCTTTTTGTTTTGTCTGAACCTTTTCAGTTTGCTGTAAAAGCTGGGTAAAGGCTCTGAGAGAGAGATAAGGCGTGTTCTAGACATTGGGCCCAGTTCGGGTCTTTGGCCTCACAGAGGGCTAATCAGGGTTTCAGCTGTGTAAGAGTGATATAGTGCTTCTAACCTGATTAGTATGGGCAGACTGCCTGGGAAGGCTGCAGGATCTGTGTGTGAGAGACACGCTTTCTGATGCAAGTAAGCTATACAGTATGTACTGAAGAACTCTGTGTTTTGTTTAGTGACAGTTAGGAACATCTTATGTTTAGTTAGTGCCGGACAGGCAAGGTATTTTTATTTTGGGGTTTGTTTTATTTTCTGTTTCAATAAAACTGGCCGGGGTCAGTTGTACCAGAAACTGGACTTGTGTTGTTCCTCAGCTGCTGCGTGCGGCCATATTCCCCAGGAAAAGGTGCCTTGCACCCCTACAGTGTTACAACTTGGTGGAGAATGCGAGCAGGCCGTTCTGCGCATAAGTGAAAGCAGCAGCTTTGTGAGGCCTGCAGAAAACGGTGGTTTATGCAGATACAGCCCAGTGTGAAGTTACTGAGACTCACCCCTGAGGGTTTGATATATGTCCTGGGTGAAAGCAGCTGCAAAGCCGCCTGAAAAATCTGTTGACATGGAGGATCTGCTTAAAGCCTTGCTGCAAGCTACAGCGGCTCAGCAGGAGGCCAACCGACAGCAGCAGGTGGCAATGGAGGAAAATTGGAGACTACAGCGTCAGGATAGAGAGGCCTTAGCAGAAGTGGTGCAGAGACTTGCAGCTCGGGTTGGAGATGTGGCCGTCAGTGCTCCAACCAGCTCTAGTTCTATACGGGCCAGTCACTTCCTGCAGAAAATGACAGAGGCTGATGATGTGGAGGCCTATCTGACCACGTTTGAAAGGACTGCCGAGCGTGAGAACTGGCCGAAAGCACAGTGGGCCAGTCTGCTGGCACCTTTCCTGTCAGGTGAGCCCCAAAAAGCTTACTTTGATTTAAGCCCTGCTGAGGCTCGGGACTATGATAAACTAAAGACTGAGATCCTGACCCGCCTGGGAGTCACGCTGTCAGTACGAGCGCAACGGGTGCACCGTTGGCTGTACGCCATGGAGAAGCCTCCGCGCTCCCAGATGCACGACCTTATTCAGCTAACAAAAAAATGGCTGCAGCCAGAGACATTAACTGGTCCCCAGATGGTGGAAAGAGTCGTCATGGACCGCTACTTGAGATCTTTGCCCATGGTCCTGCGCAAGTGGGTGAGCCATGGAAACCCGGGTACTGCTGACCAATTAGTGGACATGGTAGAGAGGTATTTGGCAGCAGAGGAACTACTGATGACCACCCAGCAACCCATAGATCCTCGACAGCGCCCTTCAGTAAAGACTGGTAAGACTGTTCCGTGGGAAAACGTTGCTGGGCGGTTAAGAGAACGCAAGGCTGGAGAGACTGTAAACACTGGCCCTGGAAACAGGCCAATGGGGCTAGAACGGTCTATGCTGCCCAAATGGGTTGGTAATCGTGTGGTTAAATGTTTTAGGTGTGGTATGCCAGGTCATGTTATTGCCAATTGCCCAGTCACGCAAGAACCCATGCAATGTGATGCTGCCTTTGAATGTCGCAGAATGTCTTTCTTTGCTAGGTTAGCCTGTACTGTGGTACCTTCACCTGAGCTGGAAAAACAAATGTGTGATGTGCTCTTAGAAGGTAACCGGGTAGAGGCCTTGCTAGATTCAGGAAGTTTAGTTACCCTCGTGAAAGCTGGGTTAGTGAACCCCTTAAAGGTCCAGCAAATACCTATTGGGGTAACTTGCATACATGGGGATACCCAATATTATGCCACTGCTGAGGTGAATATAGAAACTTGTTGTGGGTCAGCAATGGTTAAAGTGGGACTGGTCCCTACCTTGGTGCATGAGGCCATAATAGGGAGGGATTTTCCTCGTTTTTGGAAACTGTGGGAATCACGGTTATCAACAGATGTGAGAAGTAAAAAGCCAGTTGATAATACCGGTGATTTTTTGGATGTACGTGGGTCTTCGGAACTTTCTGGCCCTTTGCCTTTTGCTAGTTTGGCTGGGGAAGTGACAGATGGGGAGTCCAGTGAGGACCCTCTTGCCGGGAACAGAGACATAGTAGTTAGAACTGAAAGCGTGCCTGACCTGGAGGTAAAGAAGGATCTGTTTGCGTCTGAACAGTTAAAGGATCCTACCTTAATAAAGGCTAGAGAGAATGTTAAGATTGTTAATGGGGAACCTGTGGTACCAGGTGACAGGGTTACGTATCCCCACATGGCCATCTGTAATGAGCTCTTGTACCACATTGTCAAAAGGGGTGAGGATGTGGTGGAACAGCTGGTAGTTCCCCAGCCTTATCGGAGAACGGTACTAGATTTAGCTCATAGTCACGTTACCGCAGGACATTTAGGGGCAGAAAAAACCACTGAAAGAGTTTTACAAAGGTTCTTTTGGCCAGGGGTTTATAAAGAAGTGTCTGAATATTGTTCTTCCTGTCCTGAATGCCAGTATCATGCCCCTAGACCCCATTTCAGGAGCCCACTAGTTCCCATGCCTATTATAGAGGTCCCGTTTGACAGAATAGCCATGGATCTCGTGGGGCCCTTGTTAAAGTCTGCTCGGGGCCATCAGTATATCCTGGTAATTATGGACTATGCCACTCGATATCCTGAGGCTGTCCCTTTACGCACTATCACAACCAAGGCGATAGCTAGGGAGCTGGTGCAGGTATTTAGTAGAGTGGGAATACCAAAAGAAATTTTGACTGACCAAGGTACTCCATTTATGTCAAGGATCATGAAAGAATTGTGCAAGTTATTTAAGGTCACTCACCTCAGGACGTCCATCTACCATCCCCAAACTGACGGGTTGGTGGAAAGGTTTAATAAAACATTAAAAAGTATGTTAAAAAAGGTTGTTGAGAGAGATGGGAAAAACTGGGATTGTTTGTTGCCCTACTTGTTAATGGCCATCAGAGAAGTTCCTCAGTCCTCTACGGGGTTTTCTCCATTTGATTTGTTGTATGGTAGACACCCCAGAGGGCTGTTGGATGTTGCCAAAGAGACGTGGGAAGGACAGCCCACTCCTTATAGAAGCGTTATTGAGCATGTAACACAAATGCAGGATAGGATTGCAGCCGTGGTACCTGTTGTCAGAGAGCACATGGAACAGGCCCAAAGTGCTCAACAGAGGGTCTATAACCGGAGTGCCAAGATACGGGAATTTGCTCCTGGAGATAGAGTTCTTGTTTTGGTACCCACTGTGGAAAGCAAATTCCTAGCTAAATGGCAGGGTCCATTTGAGATTAGGGAAAAAGTGAATGAGGTTAATTACAAAGTATACCAGCCGGGAAAGAGAAAACCCGAACAGATCTACCATGTTAACTTAATCAAACCCTGGAAAGATAGGTTGTCTCTGTCAGCGGAGCCTTGCCCTTCGGTGTCTTCACCCCGGTTGCTTCCCGCAGTGAAGGTGTCAGAGACATTATCAGCTGATCAGAACAATCAGGTTAAAGAATTTCTCATCCAAAATAGGGAGGTATTTTCAGAGCTGCCTGGCCGAACGACCATAATAAAACATGACATTGTCACAGAACCAGGGGTCAGGGTTCATTTAAAGCCATATAGGATTCCTGAAGCTCAGCGAGAAGCTATTTCTAAGGAAGTTAAAACCATGTTAGAACTTGGAGTCATAGAGGAGTCTAACAGTGAGTGGTCCAGTCCCATAGTGCTCATCCCGAAGCCCGACGGTAGCATACGCTTCTGTAATGACTTTCGTAAGTTAAATGAGGTGTCCAAGTTTGACGCATACCCCATGCCCCGTGTGGATGAGCTTGTAGAAAGGCTGGGAACAGCCAGGTTTCTCACCACATTGGACCTGACCAAAGGTTACTGGCAAATACCTTTATCTGATAGCGCCAAAGAAAAAACAGCCTTTTCGGTTCCGGAGGGGCTGTACCAGTATAAGATGTTACCCTTTGGGTTGCATGGGGCTCCAGCAACCTTTCAACGGGCGATGGATAAAATTTTGAGGCCCCATAGAAAATATGCAGCTGCCTATTTGGATGATGTGGTAATTCACAGTACAGACTGGGGGTCACATTTGGTTAAAGTACAAGCAGTACTGGACTCAATCAGAGAGGCAGGGTTAACTGCTAACCCAAAGAAGTGCTGCCTCGCAATGGAGGAGGTCAAATACTTGGGCTTCACCATAGGCAGAGGTCTGATTAGGCCCCAATTGAATAAAGTTGATGCTATTCAAAACTGGCCTCGTCCAGTGAATAAAAAACAGGTAAGGGCTTTTTTGGGAATTACTGGGTACTATAGACGGTTTATTCCTAATTTTGCGACCACAGCGGTGCCGTTGTCAGACCTTACCAAAGGGAAGCAGTCAAATGTGGTGAAATGGAACCCTGATGCAGAAAAGGCGTTCCAAGCGTTAAAAGTGGCTTTGTGTTCACAACCGGTGTTGATAACACCAGATTTTTCAAAAGAATTTGTGGTACAGACAGATGCCTCAGAGGTAGGGATAGGTGCTGTGCTGTCCCAAATCAGAGATGGGGACGAACACCCTATCATTTATTTGAGTAGGAAACTCAATGAGCATGAAAAAAGGTATGCCATTGTGGAAAAGGAGGCTTTGGCCATTAAGTGGGCACTAGATACCTTGAGATATTACCTCTTGGGTAGACAATTCAGACTAGTGACAGACCATGCCCCTTTAAAATGGATGTATGTAAATAGAGGCAAGAATGCTCGTGTAACTAGATGGTTTCTAGCGTTGCAGGACTTTAAGTTTACTGTCGAACATAGACCGGGAACACAATTGGCCAACGCAGATGCATTGTCTCGCATCTTCTGTTTGGGGGCTACAAGTGTTCCGGCCCCTAGGTCGAAACAGGGGAGGGGGATATGTGACAAGAACACTGGGATAGTGTTTGAGGGCAGGTATATTTGTCCCAGGTTCTTGTCTTACATGTTTTAGAAAATGTTAACTTCTAGGAAAAATGCTTTTTGTTTTGTCTGAACCTTTTCAGTTTGCTGTAAAAGCTGGGTAAAGGCTCTGAGAGAGAGATAAGGCGAGTTCTAGACATTGGGCCCAGTTCGGGTCTTTGGCCTCACAGAGGGCTAATCAGGGTTTCAGCTGTGTAAGAGTGATATAGTGCTTCTAACCTGATTAGTATGGGCAGACTGCCTGGGAAGGCTGCAGGATCTGTGTGTGAGAGACACGCTTTCTGATGCAAGTAAGCTATACAGTATGTACTGAAGAACTCTGTGTTTTGTTTAGTGACAGTTAGGAACATCTTATGTTTAGTTAGTGCCGGACAGGCAAGGTATTTTTATTTTGGGGTTTGTTTTATTTTCTGTTTCAATAAAACTGGCCGGGGTCAGTTGTACCAGAAACTGGACTTGTGTTGTTCCTCAGCTGCTGCGTGCGGCCATATTCCCCAGGAAAAGGCGCCTTGCACCCCTACAGTGTTACAACTTATACACATACATACATACAATTAACAGTACTTCATATTTTTTTCAAAACTTCTCAATAAGAAACGTTTGGCCTAGGGGGCTGTGAAGAAAACTTTGATACTCTAGGATGCCATGATTCAAAAAAGTTTGGGAACCATTGGTCGAGAGCATCCATAAATGGGCTCTTGATAAAAAAGGGGAGTAAAGGGCACGCAGATATAAATATATGCACAGATATATTAAACAGCTTCTATATATATATATATATATATATATATATATATATATATATATATATACACTGCTCAAAAAAATAAAGGGAACACTAAAATAACACATCCTAGATCTGAATGAATGAAATATTCTTATGAAATACTTTGTTCTTTACATAGTTGAATGTGCTGACAACATAATCACACAAAAATTATCAATGGAAATCAAATTTATTAACCCATGGAGGTCTGGATTTGGAGTCACCCTCAAAATTAAAGTGGAAAAACACACTACAGGCTGATCCAACTTTGATGTAATGTCCTTAAAACAAGTCAAAATGAGGCTCAGTAGTGTGTGTGGCCTCCACGTGCCTGTATGACCTCCCTACAACCCACACAAGTGGCTCAGGTAGTGCAGCTCATCCAGGATGGCACATCAATGCGAGCTGTGGCAAGAAGGTTTGCTGTGTATGTCAGCGTAGTGTCCAGAGCATGGAGGCGCTACCAGGAGACAGGCCAGTACATCAGGAGACGTGGAGGAGGCCGTAGGAGGGCAACAACCCAGCAGCAGGACCGCTACCTCCGCCTTTGTGCAAGGAGGAACAGGAGGAGCACTGCCAGAGCCCTGCAAAATGACCTCCAGCAAGCCACAAATGTGCATGTGTCTACTCAAACGATCAGAAACAGACTCCATGAGGGTGATAGGAGGGCCCGACGCCCACAGGTGGGGGTTGTGCTTACAGCCCAACACCATGCAGGACGTTTGGCATTTGCCAGAGAACACCAAGATTGGCAAATTCGCCACTGGCGCCCTGTGCTCTTCACAGATGAAAGCAGGTTCTCACTGAGCACATGTGACAGACCTGACAGAGTCTGGAGACGCCAAGAAGAACGTTCTACTGTAGCTGCCTGCAACATCCTCCAGCATGACCGGTTTGGCAGTGGGTCAGTAATGGTGTGGGGTGGCATTTCTTTGGGGGTCCGCACAGCCCTCCATGTGCTCGCCAGAGGTAGCCTGACTGCCATTAGGTACCGAGATGAGATCCTCAGACCCGTTGTGAGACCATATGCTGGTGCGGTTGGATCTGGGTTCCTCCTAATGCAAGACAATGCTAGACCTCATGTGGCTGGAGTGTGTCAGCAGTTCCTGCAAGAGGAAGGCATTGATGCTATGGACTGGCCCGCCCGTTCCCCAGACCTAAATCCAATTGAGCACATCTGGGACATCATGTCTCGCTCCATCCACTAATGCCATGTTGCACCACAGACTGTCCAGGAGTTGGCGGATGCTTTAGTCCAGGTCTGGGAGGAGATCCCTCAGGAGACTATCGGCCACCTCATCAGGAGCATGCCCAGGCGTTGTAGGGAGGTCATACAGGCACGTGGAGGCCACACACACTACAGAGCCTCATTTTGACTTGTTTTAAGGACATTACATCAAAGTTGGATCAGCCTGAGGTGTGTTTTTCCACTTTAATTAAGAGGGTGACTCCAAATCCAGGCCTTCATGGGTTAATAAATTTGATTTCCATTGATAATTTTTGTGTGATTTTGTTGTCAGCACATTCAACTATGTAAAGAACAAAGTATTTAATAAGAATATATCATTCATTCAGATCTAGGATGTGTTATTTTAGTGTTCCCTTTATTTTTTTGAGCAGTGTATATATATATATATATATCCAAAGATGACTGGCACACATGAATGGCAGACAGCATGCCCTGGTACCCCGACTCTCAAACACATGGTGGACAGAAGTATGTCTGGCACTAGTGGACTAATAAGTCAATGAAGCTGGCAGCAAATTCAATGTTTTGGGGCGCAAACCCCTTTATTAAGGTCTTGATAAAGTAATCACACATTATTAATATATATTTCGAGGGGAATAATCTACATTTGTATAATAAAATATACAAATGTAACATATATTAAACAGATTATAGATAGATATAGATATCTATAAATCTGCATATAAACTTCCCAGGAAGATTTTAAATCATGAAACTTGCATTAAATAATGTAGTACATGATAGTACAGGGCCTCTTGTCTAGTTCTTTTCCGGAGTGCATCTACACCAAAAAAATAAAAGAGATCTGCAGGTCATATATACATATGTACATGTTATTCCCCCTGGCTGGCCCCCTCTCTTCCCCTCCAGGAGCTGGCCCGCAGTTTACGTTGTCACTGTATGAGGTGAGCGGTGACTTACTGTCTCACGCCTAGCTTGCCTGGGCCTGTCTGCTGAATTTGTCCTCCAAGGCTCTGACTCTCTGGGAGCAATGCTGGACTGTGGAGTTGGTGTGACCGCACCGCCACACGAGAGGAGAGAGAGATAGAGCGGCGGCAGCGAGTGCGGCGGGCGCGCAGGCAGGCGTGGGGGGTGACATCATAACATTACATTGCGGGGAGGAGCCAGGGGGATGTTTGGACGCGGGCCACGAAAGTACGCTCCCTGTCCGGCGGGCACAGCGGGGGAGGCACAGGAATAAGCAGCGATCACTGTGCTGCAGGTGTGGCGTGTGGGGGGTGCCGAACATTAGGGGGTGCCTGTGCGCACCAGGCACCCCCCGTGCGCACGCCTATGGGTATAATACACCCTGAAGCTCACAGGCCTCCTCTTTTTATACAGTAAAACCACAAACCACAGTCCTTTCCATCCAATCAGGATATCTTACAAAATATAAATAAATTACATTTTAAAAGGATATAAGTGCATGAAGCAATTTCCTCCTTCTTATCACACACAACGTTTGGTGTCTTATAAACTCCAATTCCTACCACCTGGGAGTTTACACTTCGCCATTGCTACATTTATCACATAGCTTCAAAATACGGTTTGTATTTGATTTCGCAAACAAATGTTCTTTAATTAAACCAGCTACATAAATAAATACAGGGTTCCATCCCCGTACCACTTTACATATGTAATAAGGAAATCCCCTGTGATTAACATCTTTCCCTGAGGAACTCACACTACGAGCCTTTACCTGCTGTGCACTGCCCAACCTCAAAAGGTTTTGTCATTCACACATCTGCTAGGAGAGCCAATTGGCAAGCCATTTCCTACTGACAGAAGATAGGGAATGCTTATTCAGACATATATATATATATATATATATATATACACTTTAGATATTCAGTAGTAAGTGAATTTTTTCCCATTAAAATACATGTGACCACATCTTAAATATAAATACATTTAAACATACAATCCTATAATTGTGCACAGAGCACTTCATATGACATGTTAAAACACATCAGCGCCGTAAGTACGTTTAACAGTGACGCCATGCGCCTATTGTCCTCAAAATGGCGTCGGGCACTTACCATCTTCATATCATCATGTGGAACAGCAGGGAAACTGGGTTACTGTACACCTCTAGAAACACTTGGAAAAGTTATCTATATAATAATCCGCTAAGGTCTGTCCTGTCTCCTACATGGGAGCGCGCTGCCTCTTCAGGGGCTCACACTGCTAGGTAGACGGGACAAATCCTAGCTGGAGAAAAGGAGGACCTGCTGGGAGGAGGCTTACTGTGGTGTCCTGGCGTAAGCTGGTTCCTTTTACTAGTACAGTAATAACGATTGCAAATAGTTTTTAATGTTAAATAAAAGCAGTTGCACTTAAGAAAGAAGTAAAACAAAACACGCTCATCTGAGTAACGCTGGAAACTTCATAGAGGTACATGTTGGTCCTCTCTGCCACAAGGACAGTAAGTGCAGCAGAATCCCAGAATCCCATCACCAAAAACAGCTGCTGGGGGAGACACACGCTTGGGTCAGTGTACAGACCTATTAACCAGTAAGTCATATGACATCAATGAGTTGTTACTTCTTTGTGTAGAACGATCTTGTGTAACGTGTATCGCTCTTCTTTCAATAAAATGTATTCAGTTTAATAAAAAAAATCACATAACAGAAACACAACACATACATTATAATATAATAGCTTGTATGTATACAAAGACAGAGGTAGAAACAATGCGGTTTATAGAGATTTTAGTAAATATGTACAGAATTACAGTTCCAGCCACTTTAAATTGGGCCTGAAGCTCGTACTTTATAGGATTTAAATAGAATGTTTTACTGTATTGTATAAGTGCAGACTGAGGATACTATTCAGTTATCAATACAGTCCAGACCCAGTGGCCCCCATAGCTGGCCTGGGGGGTCCTTCTATCCACCCCAATTCAGGCTCCCCAACAGACCACCTGCACTTCCAAGATAGCTTGATTGGATTGTACATTAACCCGCCATAATTGGGGAGACTAATGGGACAAGGCACTTAACAATCATACATTCTCAGGTTCTTAAATATATATATATATATATATATATATATAAAACATAAATATACATTTCTTTTTAATAATCTTGGACACTTGGAGTTGTCTACATAGAACGCTGTGTTACTTGGCATTACCCGTTGGTTACATATAACTCTTCCTTTGCATGTGGCTGGGAAATGATTCGAACTGTGGGGTATCCTGGAAGCAGAGTAACCTCATTCTCCCTCCAATGCTCTGCGCTGTTGCATTTCATGTCTGCAGAAGCGTACATGAACTTACCGTCAAAATACTGACCTCATCCAGTAGTGCACATAATGGGCAGTATACTGAGAATTTTAGAATGGAGGGAAAATAATAATGGATACGAGTTGTGATATTGATATATATAATTAATAAACCAAAACAATGGGCAATCCTGGATGTTGTAGTGCAACCCATTTTACATCATGCAAAATACACTCTTGGCCTACAATTCCCAGTATGCAGACCTTTACAGAGAAAACATCCCAATTAACCCCAGCGTACATTGCATGCAATAGGACCATGTGAATCTCTGAGTCAGAGGCGGATAAATACTGTACCACAGAGATGGATGTTTATATATTTATAATAAAAGTTTCTAACACCTGGTGCAAAACAGAAGACACTTAGTTGTAGCTCCACCCATTGTCTCAGTCTATTGTCTAAAAATTGTACCAATCAGAATCCTCTCCCCATGATGTCACCAGTCTCTGGGCAGAAATCTTAGAATCAATTCTCCCAATTCACGGTTCTCCCCAAATATCTTGATAGAACCTTTATACACCAATAATGCAGCATGGAGGGGCTCAGTGAAGGTTGCAGTAAAGGTGTGTAAGTGTCTGATGGGGTCACACAGAGAATAAAAGGACAGCTGTCCTGCCTCATAATCCAGATATACCCTCACTCTGTCACAGCGGATATTATCAGGTAGCCTTATACCTTTATTATCATGCAACGCCACATACTGATTATTATCCTTACACAGACACCAGGACTTGTTATTATACCCAATGACTGACTGATCCCCTCTCCTTTCTATGCTGGGATAACACATCCCCACCATCCATCTCCCAGGTTTGCTCATCTCCACCTCCCAGTAATGTTGACCTGTATAAAATCCCCTGGTGCTTGTTACCTGACGATACTGAAATCTCTCTGGTGTTTCTGGATGGTTCTGGTTTTTATGTGACTCGGATGCAGATTTCCTGTCACCTGATAACTGTATATTATTAGCAGCTGTGTTTGCATCTAGAACTATGTCTGTAACTTTTGACACATAAATCCCATTCTTTATACCTCTTATTATATCAGATAGCCCTGCATATAATGTCTCGGAAATAACACCCATATTGAGACCACCTTCGGCATGGACCTGGTTATCATGTGTCTCTGTGTCCTCAGTATCACACAAGTCCCCTGTGTCTGGTTCCTGTAAGACAGTCACTGGATCAGACATGTTACACAGCTCCTCAATGTGACGCATCTTCCTGGACAGCTCGTCCTTCTTTATTTCCAGCTTCTGGATCAGTTCAGAGACTGAGAGTGAAACGCGCTGTTCTTGCCTGGAGATCTCACTCAGGACTCTTTTCTCTAGGTCATTCAGTTGTCTCCTGATGACTTTAAAAAGAGAGGTCACTTTTCCTGTTACAACTACTTTTTCCTGAGTTTCTTTCCTGCTCTCCTGCAGTCTCTGGACTGTTTTCTCAGTCTCCTCTCTCTTTGTGGTCAGTTTCTGCAGATAATTTTTCAGTTTCTTCTTCTTCTTCTCAGAGGCCTCATCCAGCATCTCCACCTGGTGACCCCGATGTTCTCCAGCCAAACTGCAGGACACACAAATGCACAGAGAGTCCTCAGTGCAATAATACTCCAGGATCTTCTTATGGACGGAGCATTTCCTGTTCCCCAGGGCAGTGGTGGGATCACATAAGACGTGCTCTGCTGACTTGCTGTGTACTCTCAGGTGTTTATCACACAGAGAAGCCTCACAATGCAGACAGGATTTAGCAGCAGGTACAGGAGAGTGAATACAGTAAGTGCAGAAGATCCCAGTCTCCTCCTGATCTGGCCGAGTAGACAGGAACCTCCCCACTATGTTACACAGCGTTACGTTCTTCTGCAGTACAGGACGCTTCTTAAACTCTATTCTGCATTCAGGACAGGTATAAGCTTCAGCCCCCTCCTGTGTATCCAGCAGACAATCAATACAGGCCCGGCAGAAGTTGTGGCCACATCTCAGGGTTACAGGATCTGTATACATGTTCCGGCAGATGGAACAGTCCAGCTCCTGTCTCAGATCAGCAGACGCCATCGCTGCAGCAGTAGAGAAATGAAAGTCCCTAACCTCAGATGCCAGTGTATGCATTTTATATTCCCCACAAACTTGAACTTGTCACGAGACATGGATGTATTGGCTCACTTATATTAAGGGCCGTGCCTAATACATATAGGCGCAACATGCATAAAAATGTATTTATTTTAGTATCCATTATTTAATGTTAAGTATTATACATTTTGCAGGGATTAAACAAATGTTACAGTTTCCAGACATGCAGTTGTTATGATTTTTTTTATAAAGCTGTATTATTTAATATATGTAGGAGGGTGGTCCAATAAGTAAGGTAACAAACCTCTCACGTGTGTATTGTTCTCTATTTCATTCTAATTCCCCACCAGGCCAGAGCAGGTAGACCGCTACTTCCCCTCACCGCCATTAGACTGCGCCTCATATCAGTCATACTGTCCCAACATCCTCTGTTCTGTTGAAACTGGTTCTACTGTATTTCTCCATTGTAACTTTGCATTGGGTTCCCAACTGGGTATGCTCTTTGGAACAGAACCCGTGTTGTTATGACACCTCGTTGGTCACCTGGATGTTCTGCGCTTCAGGACTGCCAAGTGTCCACTCTGAACTGAGTCTGCGTTCTCACCTCATTGAGCACAGACTCAATTTCTCCCTACCTGCCTGTGCGTATCTAGTGGCCACTGTTACTGCTTGTTTGACAGGTTGACCATGTCCTTTCTTTTTGCTGCACTAAGTTTTCTCTATAGCTTTTATACTGTATGATTGATTGGGTGATTGTGTATATGGCAGTTTTTGGTTTTTCCCTCATCCGTCTCTCTACAATCTGTGACCTGCTCATTTAACCATTGTTTACACCAGGTATGCTTAATACAACCCCATGTAACTACAGTGGGTAAAACCAACTATTCCCTCCACCCAACCACACCCCTGTCTGATCCCAAGGACCAAGGAATTCCTCTGAACCCACATCAATTACCCTCTGTCTCTGCTCCCCACACGTCCTCTCTGTCCCTTGCAGGATAATATGGAAAATCACCACCACTGCCATAACTCATGATTCTTAGGCCCCCCTGAAGAGGTCAAAGGCCCTGGAGATCTTGGACCATTTAATGGGGTTATCTGACTCTGGTTATTGCCAGATCTCACATTTCAGTGGTAAATGAAAAGAGACACAGACTGCGCCCCACCGTGCTGTGTTTGTGGAGAGACCAAAGGTCGGTAAATGCCAAATATTTACATTTCATGGATAAGGAATCCGTTCTGGAATCCTGCAGGAAAAATGGATCCCTGTCAGGGCAATACTTCATCTTTGTCCCACATGCAAAGGGGATTCTTGACTGTATGTAAATATGCTCCACCACATAAATGCTCATGATTGGGCGATCGCCATGGCCGGTGTTTGTCACTGCTGTGCTACATTAACGATTTTTATCTCTGTAAACGTAATTGTTCATGGCCCTTACTTCTCCCTTGTAGGGTACCTGGAGCAGCACTGTGCAGCCAGAGTCATTGCTGGTATGCTGCTGGGGCATACTCAGAACGCCCCGTTCAGCACTGTGCTTACCGCAGCTGCATACCACCCCGTATGCAACATCACGACACGGTTATGACAGTGGACGGAGCCACACAGGGCGCATTTGAGACTTTTTATGGCTCTGAACTCCACTATGCACTGCACATGCTCCGCAGCGGAGTGTACGCAGTTATGTGCCATGCTGATAATGTACAACTCAATCGTATCTCCACTTGTAGCTGACAGAAGATCATGGTGATACAACCCCTACCCTCACTGTAGGTATGGTGATACAACCCCTACCCTCACTGTAGGTATGGTGATACAACCCCTACCCTCACTGTAGGTATGGTGATACAACCCCTACCCTCACTGTAGGTATGGTGTTACGACCCCCAACCCATCATTGTAGGCATAGTGCTACCATCACTATACCGTCGCCATACATCACTCACTGTAGGCATACTACCACCCCCACTATACAGCACGCATAGTGCTACCATCCTAACCCATCACTGTAGGCATAGTGCTACCACCCCCACACATCACTGTAGATATAGTGCTACCACCCCACACATCACTGTAGATATAGTGCTACCACCCCCACACATCACTGTAGATATAGTGCTACCACCCCACACATCACTGTAGGCATAGTGCTACCACCCCACACATCACTGTAGGCATAGTGCTACCACCCCCACACATCACTGTAGGCATAGTACTACCACCCCCACACATTACTGTAGGCATAGTGCTACCACCCCACACATCACTGTAGGCATAGTGCTACCACCCCACACATCACTGTAGGCATAGTGCTACCACCCCCACACATCACTGTAGGCATAGTGCTACCACCCCACACATCACTGTAGGTATAGTGCTACCACCCCACACATCACTGTAGGCATAGTGCTACCACCACTATACAGCTGCCATACATCACTGCAGGCATAGTGCCACCACCCACACCCCTCTATGTAGGCATAGTGCTACCACCACCATACAGTCATCATACATCATTGTAGGCATAGTGCTACCACCCCACATATCACTATAGGTATGGTTCTTCCTCCCCACACACCACTGTAGGTATAGTGCTACCACCACTATACACCCACCATACATCATTGTAGGCATAGTGCCACCACCCACACCCCTCTCTGTAGGCATAGTGCCACCACCCACACCCCTCTCTGTAGGCATAGTGCCACCACCCACACCCCTCTCTGTAGGTATAGTGCCAACACCCACACCCCTCTCTGTAGGCATAGTGCTACCACCGTCCACCACCATACAGTCATCATACATCATTGTAGGCATAGTGCTACCACCCCACATATCACTATAGGTATGGTTTTTCCTCCCCACACACCACTGTAGACATAGTGCTACCACCACTATACACCCACCATACATCATTGTACGCATTGTGCTACCACCCGCACCCATCACTGTAGGCATAGTGTTACCACCCTAACCCATCGCTGGGGTGGTCTTCAGTTTTTCCGTCTGTTGGATCCCAGTGCACAGTATACCGGCGCTGGAATCCCGACAGCTGGCATACCGACACTTTTTCTCCCTCTTGGGGGTCCACGCCCCCCCTGGAGGGAAAATAGATAGCGTGGCACGCGTACGCGCCACGTGCCCACAGCGAGCCCGCAAGGGGCTCATTTGCGCTCGCCCAGCTGTCGGTATGCCGGCGGTCGGGATTCTGGCGCCGGTATGCTGGTCGCCGGGAGCCCGGCCGCCGGCATACCCTACTACACCCCATCACTGTGGGCAGTGGTATCACCACCACCCATCACTGTAGGCATCGTGTTACCACCCCAAGCCATCACTGTAGACGTAGTGCTGCCACCATCACTGTAAGCATAGTGCTACCACCACCATACATCACTATAGGCATAGTACCACCACCACCATACATCACTGTAGGCGTAGTGCCACCACCACCACCCATCACTGTAGGCATAGTGCTACCACCACCATATATCACTATAGGCATAGTACCACCACCACCATACATCACTGTAGGCCTAGTGCTACCACTACCGTCAGACATCACAGTAGGCATAGTGTTACACCACCCATCCGCATTGCTGCAGGCATAGTGCCACCGTCACCATACATCACAGTAGGCACAGTGCTACACCACCCATCCGCATTGCTGCAGGCATAGTGCCACCGTCACCATACATCACAGTAGGCATAGTGGTTTGAGAGGTGGGCAGTGTTGATACTTCCACACAAATAGTTTTTTGGCGAAATTCCAAACGTGCTTTTACATGGTGTGATTTGAGCAATGGCTTATTATTTGCCACCCTACCATAGAGTCTTGTTATGCAGAGTTCTTGGTAGGAATGACAGTTGGTACCTTTATGGCAAGTCTCTGCTCCTGAGCCCTAGAGCTTTCTGCAAGTTACTGTTGTCCGCTCTGTGGCTTCTGTCACACATCTACTTCTTCTTTGGTGTGAAAGTTGTGATGGCAACGTATTCTAGAGAACGTCAGGGAGATTGGATGTGGCTTCCACTTCCTCATAATACTTAGATATTGTGTGGATGTTTTAACCGTTTCCTAATTTATGGATTTGTAATAACGTATCGGCAATCTCTCCGAGATGCTCTTCTGTATTCTCACTGCTGGAGGGTAACTGTAGGCACAGTGGGTCCAGGTTTGGTTTCTCAACAGTGTAAACTTAGAGCTTCTGAAGAACACATCTTTGAAGTATTGATGGTGAAAGCAAATATCAGATGCTTCTTTCTATAACAAAATAAGACATAAAAAAAAAAAGGTTTCGACACTTTGACATCTCTATTTATTGCAAAATGGATTACAATTCCAATTAGTAATGTTTGAATAGTGCACCTGCATCTTTTCTCTGTGTGGCACTATAAGTCTCAGCAAGGTAGCACCTCTCATTACATGCAGTTAGGGTGTGCAGTCTAGGGCCTCTCCCTATATTGTGTATTTATATGTACACTGGAAGGCATGAGGCTTCTTTAGCCTAGAATAGCACCCCTCCCCATCTGTCCCTGATTGGATTCTAGTATTTTCTGACTGCACATTGAACAAAGCACAACTGAGGTGAGACCTAAACATTTATATGTTATGTCAGTTGTGGGTTGAGTTTTGAGGGGTCGGGCCCCCTGAATGGCTGTGGCTGGGCTGCTTCAAGGCATCACACTATAAATAAGAATTTACTTACCGTTAATTCTATTTCTCATAGTCCGTAGTGGATGCTGGGGACTCCGTAAGGACCATGGGGAATAGCGGCTCCGCAGGAGACTGGGCACATCTAAAGAAAGCTTTAGGACTATCTGGTGTGCACTGGCTCCTCCCCCTATGACCCTCCTCCAAGCCTCAGTTAGGATACTGTGCCCGGACGAGCGTACACAATAAGGAAGGATTTTGAATCCCGGGTAAGACTCATACCAGCCACACCAATCACACCGTATAACCTGTGATCTGAACCCAGTTAACAGCATGATAACAGAGGAGCCTCTGAAAGATGGCTCACAACAATAATAACCCAATTTTTGTAACAATAACTATGTACAAGTATTGCAGACAATCCGCACTTGGGATGGGCGCCCAGCATCCACTACGGACTATGAGAAATAGAATTATCGGTAAGTAAATTCTTATTTTCTCTAACGTCCTAAGTGGATGCTGGGGACTCCGTAAGGACCATGGGGATTATACCAAAGCTCCCAAACGGGCGGGAGAGTGCGGATGACTCTGCAGCACCAAATGAGAGAACTCCAGGTCCTCCTCAGCCAGGATATCAATTTTGTAGAATTTTACAAACGTATTTGCTCCTGACCAAGTAGCTGCTCGGCAAAGTTGTAAAGCCGAGACCCCTCGGGCAGCCGCCCAAGATGAGCCCACCTTCCTTGTGGAGTGGGCATTTACAGATTTTTGGCTGTGGCAGGCCTGCCACAGAATGTGCAAGCTGAATTGTACTACAAATCCAACGAGCAATAGTCTGCTTAGAAGCAGGAGCACCCAGCTTGTTGGGTGCATACAGGATAAACAGCGAGGCAGATTTCCTGACTCCAGCCGTCCTGGAAACATATATTTTCAGGGCACTGACAACGTCTAGCAACTTGGAGGCCTCCAAGTCCCTAGTAGCCGCAGGCACCACAAATAGGTTGGTTCAGGTGAAACGCTGAAACCACCTTGGGGAGAAACTGAGGACGAGTCCTCAATTCCGCCCTGTCCGAATGGAAAATCAGATAAGGGCTTTTTCAGGATAAAGCCGCCAATTCTGACACGCGCCTGGCCCAGGCCAGGGCCAACAGCATGACCACTTTTCATGTGAGATATTTTAACTCCACAGATTTAAGTGGTTCAAACCAATGTGACTTTTGGAACCCAAAACTACATTGAGATCCCAAAGTGCCACTGGAGGCACAAAAGGAGGCTGTATATGCAGTACCCCTTTTACAAACGTCTGAACTTCAGGGACTGAAGCTAGTTCTTTTTGGAAGAAAATTGACAGGGCCGAAATTTGAACCTTAATGGACCCCAATTTCAGGCCCATAGACACTCCTGTTTGCAGGAAATGTAGGAATCGACCCAGTTGAATTTCCTCCGTCGGGCCTTACTGGCCTCGCACCACGCAACATATTTTCGCCAATTGCGGTGATAATGTTTTTGCGGTTACATCCTTCCTGGCTTTGATCAGGATAGGGATGACTTCATCCGGAATGCCTTTTTTCCTTCAGGATCCGGCGTTCAACCGCCATGCCGTCAAACGCAGCCGCGGTAAGTCTTGGAACAGACAGGGTACTTGCTGGAGCAGGTCCCTTCTTAGAGGTAGAGGCCACGGATCCTCCGTGAGCATCTCTTGAAGTTCCGGTTACCAAGTCCTTCTTGGCCAATCTGGAACCACGAATATAGTGTTTACTCCTCTCCATCTTATCAATCTCAGTACCTTGGGTATGAGAGGCAGAGGAGGGAACACATACCCTGACTGGTACACCCACGGTGTTACCAGAGCGTCTACAGCTTATTGCCTGAGGGTCCCTGGACCTGGCGCAATACCTGTCGAGTTTTTAATCATGTGGAAGACTTCTGGGTGAAGTCCCCACTCTCCCGGGTGGAGGTCGTGCTGAGGAAGTCTGCTTCCCAGTTGTCCACTCCCGGAATGAATACTGCTGACAGTGCTATCACATGATTTTCCGCCCAGCGAAGAATCCTTGCAGCTTCTGCCATTGCCCTCCTGCTTCTTGTGCCACCCTGTCTGTTTACGTGGGTGACTGCCGTGATGTTGTCCGACTGGATCAACACCGGCTGACCTTGAAGCAGAGGTCTTGCTAAGCTTAGAGCATTGTAAATTTCCCTTAGCTTCAGGATATTTATGTGAAGTGATGTCTCCAGGCTTGACCATAAGCCCTGGATATTCCTTCCCTGTGTGACTGCTCCCCAGCCTCGCAGGCTGGCATCCGTGGTCACCAGGACCCAGTCCTGAATGCCTAATCTGCGGCCCTCTAGAAGATGAGCACTCTGCAACCACCACAGGAGGGACACCCTTGTCCTTGGTGACAGGGTTATCCGCTGATGCATCTGAAGATGCGACCCGGACCAATTGTCCAACAGGTCCCACTGGAAAGTTCTTGCGTGGAATCTGCCGAATGGGATTGCTTCGTAGGAAGCCACCATTTTACTCAGAACCCTTGTGCATTGATGCACTGAGACTTGGCTCGGTTTTAGGAGGTTCCTGACTAGCTCGGATAACTCCCTGGCTTTCTCCTCCGTGAGAAACACCTTTTTCTGGACTGTGTCCAGGATCATCCCTAGGAACAGAAGACACGTCGTCGGAACCAGGTGCGATTTTGGAATATTGATAATCCAATCGTGCTGCCGCAACACTACCTGAGATAGTGCTACACCGACCTCCAACTGTTCCCTGGATCTTACCCTTATCAGGGAATTGTCCAAGTAAGGGATAACTAAAATTCACTTCCTTCGAAGGAATATCATTATTTCGGCCATTACCTTGGTAAAGACCCGGGGTGCCGTGGACCATCCATACGGCAGCGTCTGAACTGATAGTGACAGTTCTGTACCATAAACCTGAGGTACCCTTGGTGAGAAGGGTAAATTATTGACATGAAGGTAAGCATCCTTGATATCCCGAGATATCATGTAGTCCCCTTCTTCCAGGTTCGCAATCACTGCTCTGAGTGACTCAATCTTGAATTTGAACCTCTGTATGTAAGTGTTCAAAGATTTTAGATTTAGAATCGGTCTCACCGAGCCGTCTGGCTTCGGTACCACAACAGTGTGGAATAATACCCCGTTCCCTGTTGCAGGAGGGGTACCTTGATTATCACCTGCTGGGAATACAGCTTGTGAATGGCTTCCAAAACTGTCTCCCTGTCAGAAGGAGACATCGGTAAAGCCGACTTTAGGAAACGGCGAGGGGGAGACGTCTCGAATTCTAATTTGTACCCCTGAGATATCACCTGAAGGATCCAGGGGTCTACTTGCGAGTGAGCCCACTGCGCGCTGAAATTCATTGAGACGGGCCCCCCACCGTGCCTGATTCTGCTTGTAAAGCCCCAGCGTATACTGAGGGCTTGGCAGAGGCGGGAGAGGGTTTCTGTTCCTGGGAACTGGCTGATTTCTGCAGCCTTTTTCCTCTCCCTCTGTCACGGGGCAGAAATGAGGAACCTTTTGCCCGCTTGTCCACGAAAAGACTGCGCCTGATAATACGGCGTCTTCTCATGTTGAGAGGCGACCTGGGGTACAAACGTGGAATTCCCAGCTGTTGCCGTGGCCACCAGGTCTGAAAGACCGACCCCAAATAACTCCTCTTAATAAAGCAATACTTCCAAATGCCGTTTGGAATACGCATCACCTGACCACTGACGTGTCCATAACCCTCTACTGGTAGAAATGGACAACGCGTTTAGACTTGATGCCAGTCGGCAATTATTCCGCTGTGCATCACGCATATATAGAAATGCATCTTTTAAATGCTCTATAGGCAAAAATATACTGTCCCTATCTAGGGTATCAATATTTTCAGTCAGGGAATCCGACCACGCCAACCCAGCACTGCACATCCAGGCTGAGGCGATTGCTGGTCGCAGTATAACACCAGTATGTGTGTAAATACCTTTTAGGATACCCTCCTGCTTTCTATCAGCAGGATCCTTAAGGGCGGCCATCTCAGGAGAGGGTAGAGCCCTTGTTCTTACAAGCGTGTGAGCGCTTTATCCACCCTAGGGGGTGTTTCCCAACGCACCCTAACCTCTGGCGGGAAAGGATATAATGCCAATAACATTTAGAAATTATCAGTTGTTATCGGGGGAATCCCACGCATCATCACACACCTCATTTAATTTCTCAGATTCAGGAAAACTACAGGTAGTTTTTCCTCACCGAACATAATACCCCTTTTTTTGGTGGTACTCGTATTATCAGAAATGTGTAAAACATTTTTCATTGCCTCAATCATGTAACGTGTGGCCCTACTGGAAGTCACATTCGTCTCTTCACCGTCGACACTGGAGTCAGTATCCGTGTCGGCGTCTATATCTGCCATCTGAGGTAACGGGCGCTTTAGAGCCCCTGACGGCCTATGAGACGTCTGGACAGGCACAAGCTGCGTAGCCGGCTGTCTCATGTCAACCACTGTCTTTTATACAGAGCTGACACTGTCACGTAATTCCTTCCAACAGTTCATCCACACAGGTGTCGACCCCCTAGGGGGTGACATCACTATTACAGGCAATCTGCTCCGTCTCCACATCATTTTTCTCCTCATACATGTCGACACAAAAGTACCGACATACAGCACACACACAGGGAATGCTCTGATAGAGGACAGGACCCCACTAGCCCTTTGGGGAGACAGAGGGAGAGTTTGCCAGCACACACCAGAGCGCTATATATATACAGGGATAACCTTATATAAGTGTTTTTCCCCTTATAGCTGCTGTATAGTTAATACTGCGCCTAATTAGTGCCCCCCTCTCTTTTTTAACCCTTTCTGTAGTGTAGTGACTGCAGGGGAGAGACAGGGAGCTTCCCTCCAACGGAGCTGTGAGGGAAAATGGCGCCAGTGTGCTGAGGAGATAGGCTCCGCCCCCTTATCGGCGGCCTTATCCCCCGTTTTTCTATGTATTTTGGCAGGGGTTAAATGCATCCATATAGCCCAGGAGCTATATGTGATGCATTTTTTTTTGCCATCCAAGGTGTTTTTATTGCGTCTCAGGGCGCCCCCACCCAGCGCCCTGCACCCTCAGTGACCGAAGTGTGAAGTGTGCTGAGAGCAATGGCGCACAGCTGCAGTGCTGTGCGCTACCTTGTTGAAGACAGGACGTCTTCTGCCGCCGATTTTCCGGACCTCTTCTGCCTTCTGGCTCTGTAAGGGGGCCGGCGGCGCGGCTCTGGGACCCATCCAAGCTGGGCCTGTGATCGTCCCTCTGGAGCTAATGTCCAGTAGCCTAAGAAAGCCCAATCCACTCTGCACGCAGGTGAGTTCGCTTCTTCTCCCCTTAGTCACTCGATGCAGTGAGCCTGTTGCCAGCAGGTCTCACTGAAAATAAAAAACCTAAACTAAAACTTTCACTAAGAAGCTCAGGAGAGCCCCTAGTGTGCACCCTTCTCGTTCGGGCACAGAGATCTAACTGAGGCTTGGAGGAGGGTCATAGGGGGAGGAGCCAGTGCACACCAGATAGTCCTAAAGCTTTCTTTAGATGTGCCCAGTCTCCTGCGGAGCCGCTATTCCCCATGGTCCTTACGGAGTCCCCAGCATCCACTTAGGACGTTAGAGAAATATAATTTTCAGGGGTTAGCCGCAAATATTACGTATCCCTGGAATGGGTCAGGAACCAGCATTCAGTGATGTCTTACTTACCGGCGCGCTGGTGTGCAGGCCTCCGGAGGTCACGGCCCCAGTCTGCGGTTGTATGAGCGCCCTGTCTGCGAAACGCAGTACCCACTATTGTGGTGAACCCCTAAAGTCCATTCTGCGGGTGCCCTCCCGTGTACCGGCTCTCAGTACAGCATGGGTGCCGCCATGACACTTGCGGTCAGCTGACCGGAGAGCACCCAATCCTGCGCTGTGATTGCTCACATGATCCAAGTATCCAATAACTGTCAACCAGGGGGTATAAGTCCAGAGCATCGGCTCAGTCTCATCACCTTGGACAACGCGTCGCATTGCGGCATAGCGTCTCCTGGTTCCAGTTTTCAATCTCCAGTTTCCAGTCTCCAATCTTCAATCTCCTGTTGCCAGCGATCTCCTATTTCTGGCATCTCCAAGTGATCTCACGGTTCCAGTATTCCTGTGGAACTACAGGTCCCAGCATTTACTTCAGCTCCAACTTCTGCTACAGTCAGCCTCCACCTTTTGCAGTAAGAGACTTTCTTCAGGTGCTACTCATTATCTTCACCTGTGTATGGTAAACTTGCATTCAGCATTGTGCTATGGCATCTGGCACTTAATACAACCACTTCATATGTGTTTTAAGTTGTCTCCTGTTTAACCTTGCTTGGTTGTGGACTTTGCATTACAAACTGACTGTGTGGAGTATCGTTGCTGGTTTCCAGACCAACTGTGGGAGTGATCACCATCTGATTGCTATACTAGTTTCCAGACTAGTTCATTGCCTGTATTTCATTGCCTAATTACTGCACTGGTTTCCAGACCAGCTAAATACCTGTGACTGTTTATTCATCATCGTCAGCATTCCATGTACCATCCATCCCAAGTTATCACCTGCTTCAATTACTGTATATATTGGTGAGTATATAATAAACATCATTGCGCACATGCGCAGGAATCTCTTACAGCCTCCTCGGTTTCTCCATCGCACCACCACTGACCCACTAGTGCCCCCTCTGGGAAAAGACATAACCACAGATCTGACAGAATGTATAGAGGAGGGATCGCAGCAGGTATCTCCGATACTTTCTGCGTTCCCTCCATATCCGCCCGCAGTTGATTCCCCCACAGGTTTTTATGGGGGATGCGAGGCTGATCAATATCTATATTGTTCTCCGCAGCTACCACAATCTTTTTATTGTGATAGGCCACTGTAGCCTTTGGACTACTGTTCACGGAAAGAAGTTCCGGCTGGGTTCCCTGGAAAACTCCACCGGAAATGGCCTCAGTGCATTGCGGTCACATGACTGTGCATGTGCAGGACCCCTGGCAGCCCACAGAGCAAATCACAGGGAGGTTCACATATTGCAATGTGATCCTGGGTGGAAAGATCCCACCCAGACTGCATTCAATATGCGATCCATGATAAATGGGCCCCTAACACTCTTATACACTTCTCTTGTCTCACTAGTGGGATGCCTTGGGGTGGTTTGGCTGGGCTGGCTTAGGGGTGTCCCACACCCGACTTGAACCCATAGACTGTTAGGGACTTATCCGATGAGGTTACCTGGACGTGGTGGGTAAGCCGATAATCCCGGCAAAAATTATGCAAAAAAACTCTTATATTTATTTATTGCAAAATGTATTACAGTTCTAATTGGTAATGTTTGAATAGTGCACATGCATCTTTTCTCTTTTGTGTGTCATACATCAACACACAAGACACTATTAGACATTGAGGAGCCTATTCATCAAACGTAGGCCAGCCTGGGCACGGCAGTCTGCCCCCACCTGATCCCGCTACTGGCGCCTCTGAGGCACATCTCTGGTTCAGGTGGCAGAAGCCACACATGTCCGCCAGCGAACGTGTATCCATGCCTGAGTGAGGCTCCAGTCCGCAGCACACGTGGGCCTGTCCATCCTGCCCAGAATATGTTCGGCACTAGGAGCATCGAGCAGGGCCGAGCGGCCCAGACCTGGTTTCCAGGGAGACGATACCTAAACAGGATGAGACGTATCGGCACTAGCAGCACTGAGCCGAGCGTTGATGTATATGAGTTTGATCACTGTGGTTACCGGGTGAACTTGCGGGACATGTGACTTAATAAATAAAAGACGATGGGCTAAAGACATTACACAGCTGAAATTACTAATGTGGGACGACAGGGATTGGACAGAGCTAGTTTAAAACATCAGTAGGACAGAGAGCACTCATTACCTTGACAAAGACCCCAGAAGGGGTGGAAACGCCTTGGTGGGGAACCAGCAGTGGTGTTTTGGAGTATGCCAGGGAGAGCGGAGGTCCAGGAGGCGTTATCCGGATCGCAAACTGGCGAAACACCACTCCTCATGCTTACATAAGAACTGCCCGTACCAGTTCTTTTATCCTCTGGTAATTTCATTCACTTCTTCTACTCACCGATTCCAGAAACCTCTTTGAGTGCTTTTTTATTGTGTTTTTATCATGCTTTTGGATTTTTTGGGGTATTTTTACTTGTGTTTGTGGAATTAAATTGTATTCCACTATGCGATTCTTTCCACTCTCTTATTGCATGTGAACCTATGGAGGATACTGCCCGTAGATCACTCTGCAAGCAGTGAGAAAAAATAAGATTTTAAACCTACCGGTAAATCTTTTTCTCCTAGTCCGATAAGGATGCTGGGGACTCCGTAAGGACCATGGGGATAGACGGGCTCCGCAGGAGACATGGGCACTATAGGAACTTTAGAATGGGTGTGCACTGGCTCCTCCCTCTATGCCCCTCCTCCAGACCTCAGTTAGAGAAACTGTGCCCAGAGGAGACGGATAGTACGAGAAAAGGATTTTTGTTAATCCAAGGGCAAGATTCATACCAGCCCACACCATTCACACCGTATAACTTGGGATATACGAACCAGTTAACAGTATGAAACAAAACCGCATCAGCCAGAGACTGATCAAAACTGTAACATAACCCTTATGTAAGCAAAACTATATACAAGTCTTGCAGAAGCATCCTCTACGGACTAGGAGAAAAAGATTTACCGGTAGGTTTAAAATCTTATTTTATCTTACGTCATAGAGGATGCTGGGGACTCCGTAAGGACCATGGGGATTATACCAAAGCTCCCAAACGGGCGGGAGAGTGCGGATGACTCTGCAGCACCGACTGAGCAAGCATGAGGTCCTCCTCAGCCAGGGCATCAAACTTGTAGAACTCTGCAAATGTGTTTGAACCCGACCAAGTAGCAGCTCGGCACAATGGTAATGCAGAGACCCCTCGGGCAGCCGCCCAAGAAGAGCCCACCTTCCCAGTGGAATGGGCCTTAACTGATTTTGGTAACGGCAATCCAGCCGTTGAATGAACCTGCTGAATCGTGTTACAGATCCAGCGAGCAATAGTCTGCTTTGAAGCAGGAGCGCCAACCTTGTTGGCTGCATACAGGATAAACAGTGCTTCTGTTTTTCTAACTCTAGCCGTTCTGGCTACGTAAATTTTCAAAACCCTGACCACATCAAGGGACTCGGAATCTTCCAAATCACGTGTAGCCACAGGCACCACAATAGGTTGGTTCATATGAAAATATGAAACCACCTTAGGCAAGAATTGAGGACGGGTCCGCAATACCGCTCTATCCATATGGAAAAAACAGATAGGGGCTTTTATGAGACAAAGCCGCCAATTTCGACACTCGCCTAGCCGAAGCCAAGGCTAACAACATGACCACTTTCCAAGTGAGATATTTTAATTCTACTGTTTTAAGTGGTTCAAACCAGTGTGACTTAAGGAAATTTAACACCACGTTAAGGTCCCAAGGCGTCACCGGAAGTACAAAAAGAGGCTGAATATGCAGCACTCCCTTTACAAAAGTCTGAACTTCTGGGAGAGAGGCTAATTCCTTCTGAAAGAAAACGGATAGGCCCGAAATCTGAACCTTAATGGAGCCTAATTTTAGGCCCAAATTCACTTCAGTTTGTAGGAAGTGAAGGAAACAGCCCAGATGGAATTCTTCCGTAGGAGCATTCCTGGCCTCACACCAAGAAACGTATTTCCGCCATATATGGTTGTAATGTTTAGCTGTCACGTCCTTCCTAGCCCTTATCAGAGTAGGAATGACCTCATCCGGAATGCCCTTTTTCGCTAGACTCCGGCGTTCAACCGCCATGCCGTCAAACGCAGCCGCGGTAAGTCTTAGAACAGACTGGGCCCCTGTTGTAACAGGTCCTGTCTTAGGTGAAGAGGCCACGGATCTTCTGTGAGCATTTCCTGCAGATCCGAATACCAGGCCCTTCGCGGCCAATCTGGCACAATGAGAATTGTCTGTACTCCTCTTTTCCTTATTATTCTCAACACCTTGGATGAGAGGAAGAGGAGGAAACACATAGACCGACTGGAACACTCACGGTGTCACTAGGGCGTCCACTGCCACCGCCTGAGGGTCTCTTGCCCTGGCGCAATACCTCTGTAGTTTTTTATTTAGGCGGGACGCCATCATGTCTATCTGGGGCAGGCCCCACCGACTTGCAATCTGTGTGAAGACTTCCTGATGAAGTCCCCACTCTCCTGGATGTAGATCGTGTCTGCTGAGGAAGTCTGCTTCCCAGTTGTCCACTCCCGGAATGAACACTGCTGACAGTGTTCCCATAAGATTTTTCGCCCAGCGAAGAAGCCTGGTGGCTTCCGCCATTGCCATCCTGCTCCTTGTGCCGCCTTGACGATTTACATGAGCTACTGCGGTGATGTTGTCTGACTGGATCAGAACCGGTGGGTCGCGAAGCAAAGTCTCCGCTTGACGAAGGGGCGTTGTATATGGCCCTCAGTTCCAGGACGTTGATGTGAAGACAAGTTCCTTGTCTTGACCAAAGACCTTGGAAGCTTCTTCCTTGTGTGACTGCTCCCCAACCTCGGAGGCTCGCGTCCGTGGTCACCAGAACCCAGTCCTGAATGCCGAATCTGCGACCCTCCAGAAGGTGAGCACTCACCCTGGGGGACAGGGTGATCAACCGATGAATCTGCAGATGTGACCCAGACTACTTGTCCAGTAGGTCCCATTGGAAAGTCCTCGCATGTAACCTGCCGAAAGGAATGGCCTTGTAAGATACCACCATCTTTCCCAGGACTCGAGTGCAGTGATGCACCGACACCTGTTTTGGCTTCAATAGGTCCCTGACCAGAGTCATGAGTTCCTGGGCTTTTTCTATCGGAAGATAAACCCTTTTCTGGTCCGTATCCAGAATCATGCGTAAGAAGGTCAAACGAGTCGTAGGAACTAACTGTGACTTCGGGATATCGAGAATCCAGCCGTGTTGCTGTAACACCTTCAGTGAAAGTGACACGCTGTTCAACAACTGCTCTCGTGATCTCGCTTTTATCAGGAGATCGTCCAAGTAAGGGATAATTGTGACACCCTGCTTGCGCAGGAGCACCATCATTTCCGCCATTACCTTGGTGAAAATCCTCGTGGCCGTGGAAAACCCAACGGCAACATCTGAAATTGGTAATGACCATCCTGTACCGCAGATCTCAGGTACGCCTGATGAGGTGGATATATGGGAACATTAAGGTAAGCATCCTTTATGTCCAGGGATACCATACAATCCCCCCCTTCTAGGCTGGCGATGACCGCTCTGAATGATTCCATCTTGAACTTGGACCTTTTCAAGTATAGGTTCAAGGATTTTAAATTTAAAATGGGTCTGACCGAACCGTCCGGTTTCGGGACTACAAATAGGTTTGAGTAATACCCCCACCCCTGTTGAAACAGGGGAACTTTGACCACCACCTGTTGGAGACACAATTTTTGAATTGCATTTAAAACTCTCTGGGGGAGAAGCTGGTAGGGCCGTTTTGAAAAACCGGCGCGGAGGCACCTCTTCGAATTCCAGCTTGTAACGCTGGGAAACAATTTTTATATTGCCCAGGGATCCACACGTGAGTGAACCCAGATGTGGCTGAAAAGTCGAAGACGTGCCCCCACTGGGGCGGACTCCCTCAGTGGAGCCCCAGCGTCATGCAGTGGATTTTGTAGATGCCAGGGAGGACTTCTGCTCCTGAGAACTAGCTGTGGTTGGCAGCTTTTTCCCTCTGCCCTTACCTCTGGCAAGAAAGGACGATCCTCGTGCTCTCGTTTTTATTTGACCGAAAGGACTGCATTTGATAATGTGGCGCTTTCTTAGGTTGTGTGGGAATATAAGGCAAAAAATGTTATTTACCTGCCGTAGCTGTGGAGACCCGGTCCGAGAGACCGTCCCCAAACAATTCCTCACCTCTATAAGGTAAAACCTCCATATGCCCTTTTTTGAGTCGGCATCACCTGTCCATTGCCGGGTCCATAGGACTCGTCTAGCAGAAATGGACATAGCGTTGACTCAAGAACCCAGTAGGCCGATGTCTCTTTGAGCATCCCTCATATATAAGACAGCATCTTTAATATGACCCAGGGTTAACAAAATGGTATCCCTATCCAGGGTATCCAAATCTGCCGATAAGGTATCAGTCCACGCTGCTACAGCGCTACAAACCCATGCCGACGCTATCGCCGGTCTGAGTAAGGTACCAGAGTGCGTGTAAATAGACTTCAAGGTAGCCTCCTGCTTGTGGGATGGCAGCGCTACCTTTTTGGATAAGCGTGTCGATGCTTTGTCCACCCTTGGGGAGGATTCCCACCGTATCCTGTCCTTAGCCGGGAAAGGATGAGTCATAAGAATCCTTTTGGGAATCTGCAGTTTCTTGTCTGGAGATTCCCAACCACACACCAGATTTTCACGGGTTTAATAACAACCAAGGAATCAGATGAATTTAATAATAAGTATGTATATTTATTAACAACAATACTCTGTACTTGATTTATAAAATACAAATTTTTTTTTTTTAAAAACACATGAATAATCTAAGCTTTGATTACTGTAATAAATATCAAATAAAGTTTCACTGAACTGGATATTATAAGAGTTCAAAAATGTAACAGAATGTTGCAATCCTTTTAAGAACACTGTTGCCACAGCTGCTAAAATTGCTGTAATAGAGATTACCCGCATGGATGGGTTATATATGAATGAGTTTACCTCTCCATAAGGGCTGGTGAACCCGAGCAACCCCGGGTAAGTCCAGAAAATGCCCAATAGATGGTGAAACAGGAGGGTACGTTGCGTGTTTAAATATAACAGCCAGCCGCTGGATATGTTGTATTGGCCTGCTGGTATTCACCTTATTATGGCTGTGCAGACAATGAGGAGCGGCGGGCGTGTGGCTGCTAAATCAAACGCCGTCTGAGGTATCCAGCTGTAAAGGAAACTTCCTTTCAATCTACCTGGACGTGCACCGTCCGCCGGTAGATGACGAGATGGAAGGTACTGGAGACGGTGATCGTGACCTCACAACGCCTACGGCTGGATGTAAAGCCAATTAGGGGCCGCCCGTAGCTGCCGTGGGTAAATGCCAGGTGAAGTAGCTGTGGCCTGGAAACGTCCTGAATGCAGGTGTTCAGTGAAGAATCGAAGGGGAGGAGTCCTGACGCGTTTCGTCACGTGACCCGTGACTTTTTCAAAGATGACTCCTTTGCCAAAGTGTGTGGTATTTAAAGTGCTCTTAATTAAGCCTACACAGATGCGATCAATCAATGTAATAATACTCCAATAGTAACACTGACACTTATACATAGATTCCTTGGTTGTTTAAATGAAAACATATTTGATAGTATACCTTGAAGGAATAAACTTAATAAAATAAAATAAAATATATTTAAAAACTGCTGAAATAAAATAAGAATTTACTTACCGATAATTCTATTTCTCGGAGTCCGTAGTGGATGCTGGGGTTCCTGAAAGGACCATGGGGAATAGCGGCTCCGCAGGAGACAGGGCACAAAAAAGTAAAGCTTTACTAGGTCAGGTGGTGTGCACTGGCTCCTCCCCCTATGACCCTCCTCCAGACTCCAGTTAGGTACTGTGCCCGGACGAGCATACACAATAAGGGAGGCATTTTGAATCCCGGGTAAGACTCATACCAGCCACACCAATCACACCGTACAACTTGTGATCTAAACCCAGTTAACAGTATGACAACAGAAAGGGCCTCTTAAAGATGGCTCCTTAACAATAACCCGAATTAGTTAACAATAACTATGTACAAGTATTGCAGATAATCCGCACTTGGGATGGGCGCCCAGCATCCACTACGGACTCCGAGAAATAGAATTATCGGTAAGTAAATTCTTATTTTCTCTATCGTCCTAAGTGGATGCTGGGGTTCCTGAAAGGACCATGGGGATTATACCAAAGCTCCCAAACGGGCGGGAGAGTGCGGATGACTCTGCAGCACCGAATGAGAGAACTCCAGGTCCTCCTTTGCCAGGGTATCAAATTTGTAAAATTTTACAAACGTGTTCTCCCCCGACCACGTAGCTGCTCGGCAGAGTTGTAATGCCGAGACCCCTCGGGCAGCCGCCCAAGATGAGCCCACCTTCCTTGTGGAGTGGGCTTTTACAGTTTTAGGCTGTGGCAGGCCTGCCACAGAATGTGCAAGTTGAATTGTGTTACAAATCCAACGAGCAATCGACTGCTTAGAAGCAGGTGCGCCCAACTTGTTGGGTGCATACAATATAAACAGCGAGTCAGATTTTCTGACTCCAGCCGTCCTTGCAATGTATATTTTTAAGGCTCTGACAACGTCCAACAACTTGGAGTCCTCCAAGTCGCTAGTGGCCGCAGGCACCACAATAGGTTGGTTCAGATGAAATGCTGATACCACTTTAGGGAGAAAATGCGGACGAGTCCGCAGTTCTGCCCTATCCGAATGGAAGATTAGATAAGGACTTTTATAAGATAAAGCCGCCAATTCAGATACTCTCCTGGCAGAGGCCAGGGCTAGTAACATAGTCACTTTCAATGTGAGATATTTCAAATCCACCTTTTTCAATGGTTCAAACCAATGGGATTTGAGGAAATCTAAAACTACATTTAGATCCCACGGTGCCACCGGAGGCACCACAGGAGGCTGTATATGCAGTACTCCCTTGACAAAAGTCTGGACCTCAGGGACAGAGGCCAATTCTTTTTGGAAGAATATTGACAGGGCCGAAATTTGAACCTTAATGGATCCCAATTTGAGACCCATAGATAATCCTGATTGCAGGAAATGTAGGAAACGACCCAGTTGGAATTCCTCCGTCGGAACCTTCCGATCCTCACACCACGCTACATATTTTCGCCAAATGCGGTGATAATGTTTCACGGTGACTTCCTTCCGTGCCTTAATCAAGGTAGGAATGACTTCTTCTGGAATGCCTTTCCCTTTTAGGATCTGGCGTTCAACCGCCATGCCGTCAAACGCAGCCGCGGTAAGTCTTGAAAAAGACAGGGACCCTGCTGTAGCAGGTCCCTTCTCAGAGGTAGAGGCCACGGTTCGTCCGTGAGCATCTCTTGAAGTTCCGGATACCAAGTCCTTCTCGGCCAATCCGGAACCACTAGTATTGTTCTTACTCTTCTTTGCCGTATGATCTTCAATACCTTTGGTATGAGCGGCAGAGGAGGAAACACATACACTGACTGGTACACCCAAGGAGTTACCAGTGCGTCCACAGCTATTGCCTGTGGATCTCTTGACCTGGCGCAATATTTGTCCAGTTTCTTGTTGAGGCGAGACGCCATCATGTCTACAATTGGTCTTTCCCAACGGTCTATTAACATGTTGAAGACTTCTGGATGTAGACCCCACTCTCCCGGATGAAGATCGTGTCTGCTGAGGAAGTCTGCTTCCCAGTTGTCCACGCCCGGGATGAACACTGCTGACAGTGCTATCACGTGATTCTCCGCCCAGCGAAGAATCTTGGCAGCTTCTGCCATTGCACTCCTGCTTCTTGTGCCGCCCTGCCTGTTTACATGGGCGACCGCCGTGATGTTGTCCGACTGAATCAACACCGGCTTTCCTTGCAGGAGAAGTTCCGCCTGGCTTAGAGCATTGTAGATTGCTCTTAGTTCCAGAATGTTTATGTGAAGAGACTTTTCCAGACTCGTCCATACTCCCTGGAAGTTTCTTCCTTGTGTGACTGCTCCCCAGCCTCTCAGGCTGGCGTCCGTGGTCACCAGGATCCAATCCTGAATGCCGAATCTGCGGCCTTCTAATAGGTGAGCCTTCTGCAACCACCACAGAAGTGACACCCTTGTCTTTGGTGACAGGGTTATTCGCAGGTGCATCTGCAGATGCGACCCTGACCATTTGTCCAACAGATCCCTTTGGAATATTCTTGCATGGAATCTGCCGAATGGAATTGCTTCGTAAGAAGCCACCATTTTTCCCAGGACTCTTGTGCATTGATGTACTGACACTTTTCCTGGTTTTAGGAGGTTCCTGACCAGATCGGATAACTCCTTGGCTTTTTCCTCTGGAAGGAAAACCTTTTTCTGAACCGTGTCCAGAATCATTCCTAGGAACAGCAGACGAGTTGTCGGGATTAAATGGGATTTTGGAATATTCAGAATCCACCCGTGTTGTCTTAGCACCTCTTGAGATAGTGCTAAAGCTGTCTCCAGCTGTTCTCTGGACCTTGCCCTTATTAGGAGATCGTCCAAGTATGGGATAACTAATACGCCTTTTCTTCGAAGAAGAATCATCATCTCGGCCATTACCTTGGTAAAGACCCGAGGCGCCGTGGACAATCCGAACGGCAGCGTCTGAAACTGATAGTGACAGTTTTGAACAATGAACCTGAGGTACCCCTGGTGTGCGGGGTAAATCGGAACGTGTAGATACGCATCCTTGATGTCCAAGGATACCATAAAGTCCCCTTCTTCCAGGTTCGCTATCACTGCTCTGAGTGACTCCATCTTGAACTTGAACTTTTTTATGTAGAGGTTCAAGGACTTCAGATTTAGAATAGGCCTTACCGAGCCATCCGGCTTCGGTACCACAAATAGAGTGGAATAATACCCCTTTCCTTGTTGTAATAGGGGTACTTTGACTATCACCTGCTGAGCGTACAGCTTGTGAATGGCTTCCAACACCCTCTCCCTTTCGGAAGAGACGGTTGGTAAGGCAGACTTCAGGAAACGATGAGGAGGATCCGTCTCTAATTCCAACCTGTACCCCTGAGATATTATCTGCAGGATCCAGGGGTCTACCTGCGAGTGAGCCCACTGCGCGCTGTAATTTTTGAGACGGCCCCCCACTGTCCCCGAGTCCGCTTGAGAGGCCCCAGCGTCATGCTGAGGTTTTTGCAGGAGCCGGGGAGGGCTTCTGTTCCTGGGAAGGAGCTGCCTGTTGGTGTCTCTTCCCTCTTCCTCTGCCTCGTGGCAGGTACGACAAGCCCTTTGCTCTCTTATTTTTGTAGGAGCGAAAAGGCTGCGGTTGAAAAGTCGGTGCCTTTCTCTGTTGGGGAGTGACTTGAGGTAAAAAAGTGGATTTCCCGGCAGTAGCCGTGGCCACCAAGTCTGATAGACCAACTCCAAATAACTCCTCCCCTTTATACGGCAAAACCTCCATGTGACGTTTTGAATCCGCATCGCCTGTCCACTGTCGTGTCCATAAGGCTCTTCTGGCTGAAATGGACATAGCACTCACCCGAGATGCCAGTGTGCAAATATCCCTCTGTGCATCACGCATATAGATAAATGCATCCTTTATTTGTTCTAACGACAGTAAAACATTGTCCCTATCTAGGGTATCAATATTTTCAATCAGGGATTCTGACCAAACTACTCCAGCACTGCACATCCAGGCAGTTGCTATAGCTGGTCGTAGTATAACACCTGCATGTGTGTATATATTCTTTTGAATAACTTCCATCTTTCTATCTGATGGATCCTTAAGTGCGGCCGTCTCAGGAGAGGGTAACGCCACTTGTTTGGATAAGCGTGTGAGCGCCTTGTCCACCTTAGGGGGTGTTTCCCAGCGCGCCCTAACCTCTGGCGGGAAAGGGTATAATGCCAATAACTTTTTTGAAATTATCAACTTTTTATCAGGAGCAACCCACGCTTCATCACACACGTCATTTAATTCTTCTGATTCAGGAAAAACTGTTTGTAGTTTTTTCACACCATACATAATACCCTGTTTTACGGTATCTGTAGTATCAGTTAAATGTAACGTCTCCTTCATTGCCAAAATCATATAACGTGTGGCCCTACTGGAAAATACGTTTGAATTTCTACCGTCGTCACTGGAATCAGTGCCCGTGTCTGGGTCTGTGTCGACCGACTGAGGCAAAGGGCGTTTTACAGCCCCTGACGGTGTTTGAGGCGCCTGGACAGGCATTAATTGATTGTCCGGCCGCCTCATGTCCTCCACTGACTGTTTAAGGGAAGATAAACCATCACGTAATTCCACAAATAAAGGCATCCATTCTGGTGTCGACCCCCTGGGGGGTGACATCTGCATATTTGGCAATTGCTCCGCCTCCACACCAATATCGTCCTCATACATGTCGACACCACGTACCGACACACACCGCAAACTCACAGGGAATGCTCTAATGAAGACAGGACCCACTAGCCCTTTTGGGGAGACAGAGGGAGAGTCTGCCAGCACACACCACAAAGCGCTATATATACAAGGGATATCCTTATATTAAGTGCTCCCTTATAGCTGCTTTAATATATATATATATAGCCATTAATGTGCCCCCCCTCTCTGTTTTACCCTGTTTCTGTAGTGCAGTGCAGGGGAGAGACCTGGGAGCCGTTCTGACCAGCGGAGCTGTGACAGAAAATGGCGCCGTGTGCTGAGGAGATAGGCCCCGCCCCTTTTTCGGCGGGTTCTTCTCCCGCTATTTTTCCAGTCAGGCAGGGGTTAAATATCTCCATATAGCCCCTATGGGCTATATGTGAGGTATTTTTAGCCTTGTATAAGGTTTATATTTGCCTCTCAGAGCGCCCCCCCCCAGCGCTCTGCACCCTCAGTGACTGCCCAGTGAAGTGTGCTGAGAGGAAAATGGCGCACAGCTGCAGTGCTGTGCGCTACCTTATGAAGACTGAGGAGTCTTCAGCCGCCGGTTTCCGGACCTCTTCACGCTTCAGCATCTGCAAGGGGGTCGGCGGCGCGGCTCCGGGACCGGACTCCACGGCTGGGCCTGTGTTCGATCCCTCTGGAGCTAATGGTGTCCAGTAGCCAAGCAGCAAATCCACTCTGCATGCAGGTGAGTTTACTACTTTCCCCCTAAGTCCCACGTTGCAGTGATCCTGTTGCCAGCAGGACTCACTGTAAAGAAAAAAACCTAAACTAAACTTTCTCTAAGCAGCTCTTTAGGAGAGCCACCTAGATTGCACCCTTCTCGTTCGGGCACAAAATCTAACTGGAGTCTGGAGGAGGGTCATAGGGGGAGGAGCCAGTGCACACCACCTGACCTAGTAAAGCTTTACTTTTTTGTGCCCTGTCTCCTGCGGAGCCGCTATTCCCCATGGTCCTTTCAGGAACCCCAGCATCCACTTAGGACGATAGAGAAAATATATTAAGATGTATTAAGATGGCGGAGCTAACATAGATAAAAAAAGAGGAGAAGTGTCATAAACACAAAAACAAATCTGATATAATATATTATGACACTGATACCAACTGTGATTGTTAGTGCGCACTATAAGTGCTGAGAGCTTATGTATGCATTAAGGATATTCAGAACCCTATACAATAAATACTCATTGTATATAATAAAAATTATACAATAAAAATACATAATAAATGTAAATGCAAAAAGAGAGAGAGAGAGAGAGCAATTCTATCCCAAAGATAGCAATCACAATTCCTTGCATATTACATGTCAAAAAATTTTTTTAAATGAGATAAATAAAAATAAATAAATAATTGTTATGATATCATCATATTGTTGATATGTCTGAAACATATAAGAATAACCAACTCTTATTAAATAAAGCCTAATAAAATAATATTTGAAATAAGGTTATATAAATAATAAACATAAAAATAAAAAACGTAAAAATAAAAATAAATATAAAAAAATAAAAAAATAATGAAAATATAAATGATGACCATAATAATGTTCCTACTAACTCCAAAAGATACTTTAGAAATATCATAAGAATATATTTACAGAATATGGGAGAACAAATAATTAATTCACATAAGCCAAGGAAGCGGGAGAATATTGCAATGTTCAGCAAGGAACATTAACAATCCATCTCGATACACTCATTGAGGCCACCAGGAACAAGTGACCTCAATCTGTGTATCCAGAAGTTTTCCCTACGGCAGAGCCTGCCGAATCTATCTCCCCCCCTGACAGTCGGGCTAATGGTCTCAATGCCTATTAGTTTTAAACCTTTTGGATCTCTATTATGAGAATGTAAGAAATGTTTTGAAACCCCATGATTCAGGAATCCCTTAATGATGTTACGTCTGTGTTCTAGAAAACGAACTTTTAGCTTGCGTGTCGTTCTCCCTATATACTGGAGCCCGCAAGGACAAACCAGCATATAAATGGTGTATTCACTATTGCAATTAATAAATGATTTTATAATATATTCTTCTTTCTGAGTAGATTCAAAAAAGTGCAGGTTATTCTGAATATGAGTACAAGTGGTGCAGTTCCCTGAACCACATCTATAACAGCCGTTGGGTTTACTCCTAAGCCAGGAGGCTACCGGATTTTGCAATTTATTGTCCACCTGTCTTTTATCCACAAAGAGACTGGGGGCAAGATGTTGTGTCAAGTTCTCTGATTTTTTAAAGATAACAGAGGGAGAATGGCCTATAACTGGTTTGAGAATCTTATCTGTCAGTAAAATCGGGAAATTATTAATCAGAGCCTTTTTAATTTTCCCGGAGGCACTGTTAAACTTGGAAAAGAAATGTGGTAAGTCTTCTTTAAAAGACGTCTTCCTTGTGTTATACCTAAGGAGCTGAGC
Source organism: Pseudophryne corroboree (assembly GCF_028390025.1). Classification (NCBI taxonomy): domain Eukaryota; kingdom Metazoa; phylum Chordata; class Amphibia; order Anura; family Myobatrachidae; genus Pseudophryne; species Pseudophryne corroboree. Next base: position 816,083,965 of record NC_086449.1, on the reverse strand, counting down.
CCGATCAAGGTTATTTGCTTTATCCAAAGCCGAATTAATTAAGTCTATAGGATAACCCCTATCTCTAAATGCACTAGTAAGTTCGAGGGCTTGTATGTTAAAATCCACCTGGTTGCTACAGTTGCGACGCAATCGTCGCAGTTGTCCTAATGGGATGTTTCTCATCCAGGGTTTAAAGTGCATGCTTTCAAAGTGAAGGAAATTATAATTATCTACTTCTTTCCTGAAAGTCTTGGTTACTATATTGTCCTCCAATATTGAGATGGTAATATCGAGAAAGGAAACAGACCTCTTATCTACTATGCCAGTGAACTGTAAATTAAACTCATTATTATTAAGGAGTGAGGGAAAATTGGAACATTGTGAGCAATCCCCGTCAAAAATAAAAAACAAATCATCTATATAACGGCCATAGAAGACAAGGTCCGCGCCCAAGTCCCTCCCCCACACATGAGCGTCCTCGAAGGCGCCCATATATAGGTTGGCGAAACTGGGCGCGAACCTTGTCCCCATGGCCGTCCCCAGTGTCTGTTAATAATAAGTGTTGTCAAAGAAAAAATTATTGTGAGACAAAATAAACGATATTGAGTCTATTATGAATTTTTTAAGCCTCTCTGACAGAGAGTCCGATTTCTTTAAATATTGCTCAATAATAGCTACTCCCTTAGCATGGGGGATATTTGAATAAAGTGCACTTACATCACATGTGACAAAAAAATATGTGTCTTTCCACTAGATCTCCGAAATGGAGTTCAAGAAGGAAGTAGTGTCTTTAATGTGAGAACGTAATGAGGTGGCATGTGGCTGCAAAAAGAAATCAACAAAATGTGATAAATTGGCTGTGAGGGATCCAACACCAGAAATAATAGGCCGACCGGGAGGTGCTATAAGTGACTTATGAATTTTAGGGAGGTGATAATAAGTGGGTGTGATGGGATGTGAGGGGATCAAATAGTCTGTTTCCTCTCTCGTTATAATTCCATCATTAAATGCATCCTGTACTAATGTAGTAAGAGAAGCCAGAAAAATCTTGGTGGGATTACCCATCAATTTAGTATAGACCTCAATGTCACCCAATTGTCTATTGGTCTCTAAAAGGTAATCAGCTGTATCCTGAATAACGATCCCCCCTCCCTTGTCAGCTGGCTTGATGACAAGGGAGGGGTCCCTCATTAATTTCTGTAATGATTTTCTTTCCCTTATGTGCAAATTCTGTTTGTATTTGACAATCTTTGCTTCCTTAGAGCATATGACATCAAAATCAACCAGAGTCTTTTTATAAAAAATTTCAATCTGTGGGCTCTTATGTTGCAAAGGAAAAAATTGAGACCTATTTCTAAATTTGTTGAGTCTTCCTCCAGACCTGGCCGCATTAAATATCGGTATCAGGCCTGATGAAGTATTACTCTCCAACTGAAGTGACTCAAGTAATTCAATAGCAACATAATCTTGGTCATCCAATATAATGGATGAGCCTGTAATTTGCATTTTATCTAATTTCTTAGAAGCAAAATATCTTTTTCTCGTTAATGAGCGAACATATCTGTTCAGGTCAACGAATAAGTTGAACTGATCTGGAGGTTTAGTGGGTGCAAACTTAAGGCCTCGGCTCAAAAGTTTCTGGTCATCTATACTGAGCTCAATTGAGGAAAGATTATGTATATTAGATCTTTTTAATATCTCACGTCTCTCTTTTTTCCTCTGCACTCTGTATCCTCCTCGTTGGCCTCTATGCTTGGGTCTCTTCCTCTTTTGGGAGTATTGATTCTTAATGAACTGTACCTGTTCTGATGATGGTAGGGGGACAGAGCTCGATCGCTTTGGCTCTGATCCTCTAAAAAAAAAAAAGTGTCATAATATATTATATCAGATTTGTTTTTGTGTTTATGACACTTCTCCTCTTTTTTTATCTATGTTAGCTCCGCCATCTTAATACATCTTAATATATTTTATTTCAGCAGTTTTTAAATATATTCTATTTTATTTTATTAAGTTTATTCCTTCAAGGTATACTATCAAATATGTTTTCATTTAAACAACCAAGGATTCTATGTATAAGTGTCAGTGTTACTATTGGAGTATTATTACATTGATTGATCGCATCTGTGTAGGCTTAATTAAGAGCACTTTAAATACCACACACTTTGGCAAAGGAGTCATCTTTGAAAAAGTCACGGGTCACGTGACGAAACGCGTCAGGACTCCTCCCCTTCGTTTCTTCACTGAACACCTGCATTCAGGACGTTTCCAGGCCACAGCTACTTCACCTGGCATTTACCCACGGCAGCTACGGGCGGCCCCTAATTGGCTTTACATCCAGCCATAGGCGTTGTGAGGTCACGATCACCGTCTCCAGTACCTTCCATCTCGTCATCTACCGGCGGACGGTGCACGTCCAGGTAGATTGAAAGGAAGTTTCCTTTACAGCTGGATACCTCAGACGGCGTTTGATTTAGCAGCCACACGCCCGCCGCTCCTCATTGTCTGCACAGCCATAATAAGGTGAATACCAGCAGGCCAATACAACATATCCAGCGGCTGGCTGTTATATTTAAACACGCAACGTACCCTCCTGTTTCACCATCTATTGGGCATTTTCTGGACTTACCCGGGGACGCTCGGGTTCACCAGCCCTTATGGAGAGGTAAACTCATTCATATATAACCCATCCATGCGGGTAATCTCTATTACAGCAATTTTAGCAGCTGTGGCAACAGTGTTCTTAAAAGGATTGCAACATTCTGTTACATTTTTGAACTCTTATAATATCCAGTTCAGTGAAACTTTATTTGATATTTATTACAGTAATCAAAGCTTAGATTATTCATGTGTTTTTAAAAAAATTTTTTTTGTATTTTATAAATCAAGTACAGAGTATTGTTGTTAATAAATATACATACTTATTATTAAATTCATCCGATTCCTTGGTTGTTATTGAACCCGTGAAAATCTGGTGTGCGGTTCTACATGAGCGCCTCTATTAATTTTTATAATTTTTCAATAACTCGTTAAGCTCATGAGATGGGGGAAAGGTTACCTCAGCTTTCTTTCCCTTATACATGTGTACCCTCGTGTCAGGGACAGGGGGTTCCTCTGTGATATGCAAAACATCTTTTATTGCAATAATCATATATTGAATACTGTTAGCCAGCTTTGGCTGTAACTTTACATCATCGTAGTCGACACTGGAGACAGAATCCGTGTCGGCATTAGTGTCTATTATTTGGGATAGTGGGCGCTTTTGAGACCCCGAAGGTCCCTGCGACATAGGGGAAGGCAGGGCTTGACTCCCTGCATGTTCCCTGGATTCAGCTTGTGTAATAAAATCACATTAGCACTTAAAACATTCCACATATCCAGTCAGGTGTCGGCGTTGTCGACGGAGACACCACACTCATTTGCTCCTCCCCCTCTCTAGGAGAGCCTTCAACCTCAGACATGCCGACACACGCGTACCGACACACCACACACTCAGGGAATCCTCTTATCTGAAGACAGTTCCCCCAGAAGGACCTTTAGAGAGACAGAGAGAGAGTATGCCAGCACACACCCAGCGCCAATGACCAGGAAAAATAATATTTTACTCACCGGTAAATCTATTTCTCGTAGTCCGTAGTGGATGCTGGGACTCCGTAAGGACCATGGGGAATCGACGGGCTCCGCAGGAGACTGGGCACTCTATAAGAAAGATTTGGTACTATCTGGTGTGCACTGGCTCCTCCCTCTATGCCCCTTCTCCAGACCTCAGTTAGGATACTGTGCCCGGAAGAGCTGACACAATAAGGAAGGATTTTGAATCCCGGGTAAGACTCATACCAGCCACACCAATCACACCGTATAACTCGTGATACTATACCCAGTTAACAGTATGAAATATAACTGAGCCTCTCAACAGATGGCTCAACAATAACCCTTTAGTTAGGCAATAACTATATACAAGTATTGCAGACAATCCGCACTTGGGATGGGCGCCCAGCATCCACTACGGACTACGAGAAATAGATTTACCGGTGAGTAAAATCTTATTTTCTCTGACGTCCTAAGTGGATGCTGGGACTCCGTAAGGACCATGGGGATTATACCAAAGCTCCCAAACGGGCGGGAGAGTGCGGATGACTCTGCAGCACCGAATGAGCAAACTCTAGGTCCTCCTCAGCCAGGGTATCAAACTTGTAGAATTTTGCAAAAGTGTTTGAACCCGACCAAGTAACAGCTCGGCAAAATTGTAAAGCCGAGACCCCTCGGGCAGCCGCCCAAGAAGAGCCCCTTTCCTCGTGGAATGGGCTTTTACAGATTTAGGGTGCGGCAGTCCAGCCGCAGAATGTGCAAGTTGAATCGTGCTACAGATCCAGCGAGCAATCGTCTGCTTAGAAGCAGGAGCACCCAGCTTGTTGGGTGCATACAGGAGAAATAGCGAGTCAGTTTTCCTGACTCCAGCTTTCCTGGAAACATATACTTTTCAGGGCCCTGAATACATCCAGTAACTTGGAATCCTCCAAGTCCCAAGTAGCCGCAGGCACCACAATAGGTTGGTTCACATGAAAAACTGATACCACCTTAGGAAGGAATTGGGAACGAGTCCTCAATTCCGCCTTATCCATATAAAAATAAGATTTTACTCACCGGTAAATCTATTTCTCGTAGTCCGTAGTGGATGCTGGGAACTCCGTAAGGACCATGGGGAATAGACGGGCTCCGCAGCTGCCCAAGATGAGCCCCCTTCCTCGTGGAATGGGCTTTCACTGATTTAGGATGCGGCAATCCAGCCGCAGAATGCTCCAGCTGAATTGTGCTACAAATTCAGCGAGCAATAGTCTGCTTAGAAGCAGGAGCACCTATTTTGTTGGGTGCCTACAGGATAAGAAGCGAGTCAGTTTTCCTGACTCCAGCCGTCCTGGAAATATAATTTTTTAAGGCCCTGACTACGTCCAGTAACTTGGAATCTTCCAAGTCCCTAGTAGCCGCAGGCACTACAATAGGTTGGTTCAAGTGAAAAGCTGATACCACCTTAGGGAGAAACTGGGGACGAGTCCTCAATTCTGCCCTATCCATATGGAAAATCAGATAAGGGCTTTTACATGACAAAGCCGCCAATTTTGACACACGCCTGGCCGAAGCCAAGGCCAATAACATGACCACTTTTCACGTGAGATATTTCAGATCCACAGTTTTAAGTGGCTCAAACCAATGTGATTTCAGGAAACTCAACACCACGTTGAGATCCCACTGTGCCACAGGAGGCACAAAAGGGGGCTGAATATGTAGCACTCCCTTTACAAAAGTCTGAACTTCAGGCAGTGAAGCCAGTTCTTTCTGGAAGAAAATCGACAGAGCCGAAATCTGGACCTTAATGGAACCCAATTTTAGGCCCATAGTCACTCCCGACTGTAGGAAGTGCAGAAAACGACCCAGCTGAAATTCCTCGGTTGGGGCCTTCCTGGCCTCACACCACGCAACATATTTTCGCCAAATACGGTGATAATGGTTTGCGGTTACTTCTTTCCTGGCTTTTATCAGCGTAGGAATGACTTCCTCCGGAATGCCCTTTTGCTTTAGGATCCGGAATTCAACCGCCATGCCGTCCAACTCAGCCGCGGTAAGTCTTGGAACAGACAGGGCCCCTGCTGTAGCAGATCCTGTCTGAGCGGTAGAGGCCATGGGTCCTCTGATATTATTTCTGTAAGTTCTGGGTACCAAGCTCTTCTTGGCCCATCCGGAACCACGAGTATCGTTCTTCCTCCTCGTTTTCTTATTATTCTCAGTACCCTTGGTATGAGAGGCAGAGGAGGGAATACATAAACCGACTGGTACACCCACGATGTCACTAGAGCGTCCACAGCTATTGCCTGAGGGTCCCTTGACCTGGCGCAATATCTAGTTTTTTGTTTAGGCGGGACGCCATCATGTCCACCTGTGGCCTTTCCCAACGGTTTACCAACAGTTGGAAGACTTCTGGATGAAGTCCCCACTCTCCCGGGTGTCGGTCGTGTCTGCTGAGGAAGCCTGCTTCCCAGTTGTCCACTCCCGGAATGAACACTGCTGACAGTGCTAAGACGTGATTTTCCGCCCATCGGAGAATCCTTGTGGCTTCTGCCATCGCCATCCTGCTTCTTGTGCCGCCCTGTCGGTTCACATGGGCGACTGCCGTGATGTTGTCTGATTGGATCAGTACCACCTGGTTTTGAAGCAGAGGCCTTGCCAGACTTAGGGCATTGTAAATGGCCCTCAGTTCCAGAATATTTATGTGTAGGGACGACTCCTGACTTGACCAAAGTCCTTGGAAGTTTCTTCCCTGTGTGACTGCCCCCCAGCCTCGAAGGCTGGCATCCGTGGTTACCAGGACCCTGTCCTGTATGCCGAATCTGCGGCCCTCTTGAAGATGAGCACTCTGCAGCCACCACAGTAGAGATACCCTGGTCCTTGGAGACCGGGTTATCAGCCGATGCATCTGAAGATGCGATCCCGACCACTTGTTCAAGAGGTCCCACTAAAAGGTTCTTGTATGGAACCTGCCGAATGGAATTTTGCTTCGTAAGAAGCTACCATTTTTCCCAGGACTCGTGTGCAGTGATGCACCGATACCTGTTTTGGTTTCAGGAGGTCTCTGACTAGAGATGACAGCTCCTTGGCTTTCTCCTGCAGGAGAAACACTTTTTTTTTTTTTCTGTTCTGTGTCCAGAACCATCCCCAGGAACAGTAGGCGTGCGGTAGGAACCAGCTGTGACTTTGGAATGTATAGAATCCATCCGTGCTGTTGTAGCACTTCCCGAGATAGTGCTACTCCGACCAACAACTGCTCCTTGGACCTCGCCTTTATAAGGAGATCGTCCAAGTACGGGATAATTAAAACTCCCTTTTTTCGAAGGAGTATCATCATTTCTGCCATTACCTTGGTAAAGACCCTCGGTGCCGTGGACAGTCCAAACGGCAGTGTTTGGAATTGGTAATGGCAATCCTGTACCACAAATCTGAGGTACTCCTGATGAGGATGGTAAATGGGGACATGTAGGTAAGCATCCTTGATGTCCAGGGATACCATGTAATCCCCCCCCTCCAGGCTTGCAATAACCGCCCTGAGCGATTCCATCTTGAACTTGAATTTTTTAATGTATGTGTTAAAGGATTTCAAATTTAAAATGGGTCTCACCGAACCGTCCGGTTTCGGTACCACAACCAGTGTGGAATAGTAACCCCGTCCTTGTTGAAGTAGGGGCACCTTGACTATCACCTGCTGGGAATACAGCTTGTGAATTGCCTCTAGCACAGCCTCCCTGCCTGAGGGAGTTGTCGGCAAGGCAGATTTGAGGAAACGGCGGGGGGGAGACGCCTCGAATTCCAGCTTGTACCCCTGAGATACTACTTGAAGGATCCAGGGATCCACCTGTGAGCGAGCCCACTGATCGCTGAAATTTTTGAGGTGGCCCCCCACCGTACCTGGTTACTCCTGTGGAGCCCCCGCGTCATGCGGTGGACTCAGAGGAAGCGGGGGAAGAATTTTGATTCTGGGAACTGGCTGACTGGTGCAGCTTTTTCCCTCTTCCCTCGTCTCTGTGCAGAAAGGAAGCGCCTTTGACCCGCTTGCTTTTCTGAAGCCGAAAGGACTGTACCTGATAATACAGTGCTTTTCTTAGGCTGTGAGGAAACCTGAGGTAAAAAAATTTCATCCCAGCTGTTGCTGTGGATACGAGGTCCCAGAGACCATCCCCAAACAATTCCTCACCCTTATAAGGCTCTATGTGCCTTTTAAAGTCAGCATCACCTGTCCAGTGTCGGGTCTCTAATACCCTCCTGACAGAATGGACATTGCAATAATTCTGGATGCCAGCCGGCAAAATATCCCTCTGTGCATCCCTCATATATAAGACGACGTCTTATGTTCGCAAAATAGTATCCCTGTTTGAAAGGGTTACAGACCACGCTGCAGCAGCACTATCTGCAGGTCTCAGTCTAGTACCTGAGTGTGTAAATACAGACTTCAGGATAGCCTCCTGCTATTTATCAGCAGGTACCTTCAAAGTGGCCGTATCCTAAGACGGCAGTGCCACCTTTTTTGACAAACGTGTGAGCGCCTTATCCACCCGAGGGGATATCTCCCAGCGTAACTTATCCTCCTGACGGGAAAGGGTACGCCATCAGTAACTTTTTAGAAATTACCAGTTTCTTATCGGGGGAACCCACGCTTTTTCACACTTCATTCACTCATTTGATGGGGGAACAAAACACTGCCTGCTTTTTCTCCCCACACATAAAACCCTTTTTTGTTTTTAGTGGTACTTGGGTTAATGTCAGAAATGTGTAACACATTTTTTATTGCCGGGATCATGTAACGGATGTTCCTAGTGGATTGTGTATATGTCTCAACCTCGTCGACACTGGAGTCAGACTCCGTGTCGACATCTGTGTCTGCCATCTGAGGGAGCGGGCGTTTTTAAGCCCCTGATGGCCTTTGAGACGCCTGGGCAGAGAAGCCGGCTGTCCCATAGCTGTTACGTCATCCAGCCTTTTATGTAAGGAGTTGACACGGTCGGTTAATACCTTCCACCTATCCATCCACTCTGGTGTCGGCCCACAGGGGGCGACATCTCATTTATCGGCATCTGCTCCGCCTCCACATAAGCCTCCTCATCAAACATGTCGACACAGCCGTACCGACACACCGCACACACACAGGGAATGCTCTGACTGAGGACAGGACCCCACACAGCCCTTTGGGGAGACAGAGAGAGAGTATGCCAGCACACACCGGAGCGCTATATAATGTAGGGATAAACACTATCACTGAGTGAATTTTCCCCAATAGCTGCTTGTATAAACAATATTGCGCCTAAAATTAGTGCCCCCCCTCTCTTTTTAACCCTTTGAGCCTGAAAACTACAGGGGAGAGCCTGGGGAGCTGTCTTCCAGCTACACTGTGAAGAGAAAATGGCGCCGGTGTGCTGAGGGAGATGGCTCCGCCCCTTTTTCGGCGGACTTTTCTCCCGCTTTTTTCTGTATTCTGGCAGGGGTAATTACCACATATATAGCCTCTGGGGCTATATATTGTGGCTATTTTGCCAGCCAAAGTGTTTTTATTGCTGCTCAGGGCGCCCCCCCCCCCAGCGCCCTGCACCCTCAGTGACCGGAGTGTGAAGTGTGTATGAGGAGCAATGGCGCACAGCTGCAGTGCTGTGCGCTACCTTGGTGAAGACTGAAGTCTTCTGCCGCCGATTTTCCGGACCATCTTCATGCTTCTGGCTCTGTAAGGGGGACGGCGGCGCGGCTCCGGGAACGAACACCAAGGACGGGTCCTGCGGTCGATCCCTCTGGAGCTAATGGTGTCCAGTAGCCTAAGAAGCCCAAGCTAGCTGCAATCAGGTAGGTTCGCTTCTTCTCCCCTTAGTCCCTCGATGCAGTGAGCCTGTTGCCAGCAGGTCTCACTGTAAAATAAAAAACCTAATTTAAACTTTCTTTCTAGAAGCTCAGGAGAGCCCCTAGTGTGCAACCAGCTCGGGCCGGGCACAGAAATCTAACTGAGGTCTGGAGGAGGGGCATAGAGGGAGGAGCCAGTGCACACCAGATAGTACCAAATCTTTCTTATAGAGTGCCCAGTCTCCTGCGGAGCCCGTCTATTCCCCATGGTCCTTACGGAGTTCCCAGCATCCACTAGGACGTCAGAGAAATACAGATAAGGGCTTTTGTATGACAAAGCCGCCAATTCTGATACACGCCTGGCCGACGCCAAGGCCCACAGAATGACCACTTTCCACGTGAGGTATTATAGCTCCACGGATTTAAGTGGCTCAACCCAAAGCGACTTCAGGAAATCCAACACCACGTTGAGATCCCACGGTGCCACTGGAGGCACAAACGGGGGCTGACTATGCAGCACTCCCTTAACAAAAGTCTGAACTTCAGGCAGTGAAGCCAGTTCAATTTTGGAAGAAGATCGATAGAGCCGAAATCTGGACCTTAATGGAACCCAATTTTAGGCCCATAGTCACCTCTGACTGTAGGAAGTGCAGAAATCGACCTAGCTGAAATTTCTCCTTTGGGGCCTTCCTCGCCTCACAGTACGAAACATATTTCCGCCATATGCGGTGATAATGGTTTGCGTTCACTTCTTTCCTAGCTTTAAATAGCGTAGGGATAACTTCCTTCGGAATTCCCTTTTCCTTCAGGATCTGGCGTTCAACCGCCATGCCGTCAACGCAGCCGCGATACGTCTTGGAACAGACAGGCCCCCTGCTGCAGCAGGTCCTGTCTGAGCGGCAGAGGCCATGGGTCCTCTGAGATAATTTCTTGTAGTTCTGGTTACCAAGCTCTTCTTGGCCAACCCGGAACAATGAGTATAGTTCTTACTCCTCTCCTTCTTATTATTCTCATTACCCTGGGTAAGAGAGGCAGAGAAGGGAACACATACACCGACTGGTACACCCACGGTGTTACCAGAGCGTCCACAGCTATCGCCTGAGGGTCCTTGACCTGGCGCAATATCTTTGTAACTTTTAGTTGAGGCGGGACGCCATCATGTCCACCTGTGGCCTTTCCCAACGGTGTACAATCATTTGGAAGACTTCTGGATGAAGTCCCCACTCTCCCGGGTGGAGGTCGTGTCTTCTGAGAAAGTCTGCTTCTCAGTTGTCCACTCCGGGAATGAACACTGCTGACAGTGCTAACACATGATTTTCCGCCCATCGGAGAATCCTTGTGGCTTCTGCCATCGCCATCCTGCTTCTTGTGCCGCCCTGTCGGTTTACATGAGCGACCGCCGTGATGTTGTCTGACTGGATCAGCACCGGCCGGTGTTGAAGCAGGGGTCTAGCCTGACTTAGGGCATTGTAAATGGCCCTCAGTTCCAGAATATTTATGTGTAGGGAAGTCTCCTGACTTTTCCATAGCCTTGGAAGTTCCTTCCCTGTGTGACTGCCCCCCAGCCTCGAAGGCTGGCATCCGTGGTCACCAGGACCCAGTCCTGTATGCCGAATCTGCGGCCCCCTAGAAGATGAGCACTCTGCAGCCACCACAACAGCGACACCCTGACCCTTGGAGACAGGGTTATCTGCCGATGCATCTGAAGATGCGACCCGGACCACTTGTCCAACAGATCCCACTGGAAAATCCTTGCATGGGACCTGGCGAATGGAATTTCTTCGTAAGAAGCTACCATCTTTCCCAGGGCTCACGTGCATTGATGCACCGACACCTGTATACGTATTAGGAGGTGTCTGTCTAGAGACAACAACTCCTTGGACTTCTCCTCCGGGAGAAACCCTTTTTATCCTGTTCTGTGTCCAGAACCATACCCAGGAACAGTAGACGCGTCGTAGGAACCAGCTGCGACTTTGGAATATTCAGAAACCAGCCGTGCTGTTGTAGCACTTCCCGAGATAGTGCTACTCCGACGAACAACTGCTCCCTGGACCTCGCCTTTATAAGGAGATCGTCCAAGTACAGGATAATTATTTCGGCCATTACCTTGGTAAATACCTCAGTGCCGGGGACAGACCAACGGCTGGAATTGGTAATGACAATACTGTACCACAATATTGAGGTACTCCTGGTGAAGAGGGTAAATAGGGACATGCAGGTAATCATCCTTGATGTCCAGTGATACCATGAAATTCTCCAGGCTTGCAATAATCGCCCTGAGCGATTCCATTTTGAACTTGAACCTTCGTATATAAGTGTTCAAGGCTTTCAATTTTAGAATGGGTCTCACCGAACCGTCTGGTTTCGGTACCACAACATTTTGGAATAGTAACCCCGGCCTTGTTGAAGGAGGGGTACCTTGATTTCACCTGCTGGAAGTACAGCTTGTGAATTGCCGCCAGTACTACCTTTCTCCGAGGGCAGCAGGCAAGGCTGATGTGAGGTAACGGCGAGGGGGAGTCGCCTCGAACGCCAGCCTGTATCCCTGTGATACTATTTGCAGAACCTAGAGATCCACCTGTGGGCAAGCCCACTGGTCCCTGAAGTTCCCGAGACGCGCCCCTACCGCACCTGTCTCCACCTGTGGAGCCCCAGCGTCATGCGGTGGACTCAGAGGAAGCGGGGGAAGATTTTTGATCCTGGGAACTGGCTGCTGGTGCAGCTTTTTTCCTTCTTCCCTTGTCTCTGTGCAGAAAGGAAGCGCCTTTGACCCGCTTGCTTTTCTGAAGCCGAAAGGACTGTACCTGAAAATACGGTGCTTTCTTAGGCTGTGAGGAAACCTGAGGTAAAATGTTTTCCTTCCCAGCTGTTGCTGTGGATACGAGGTCCCAGAGACCATCCCCAAACAATTCCTCACCCTTATAAGGCAGAATCTCCATGTGCCTTTTACAGGCAGCATCACCTGTCCACTGCCGGGTTTCTAATACCCTCCTGGCAGAATGGACATTGCATTAATTCTGGATGCCAGCCGGCAAATATCCCTCTGTGCACCCTTTATATATAAGACAACGTCTTAAATATGCTCAATGTTAGCAAAATATTATCCCTGTCTTAGCGTATTAATATTATCTGACAGGGTATCAGACCACGCTGCAGCAGCACTATTTATGCTGAGGCAATTGCAGGTTTCAGTATATAACCGGAGTGTGTATATACAGACTTCAGGATCGCCTCCTGCTTTTTATCAGCAGGTTCCTTCAAGGTGGCCGTATCCTAAGACGGCAGTGCCACCTTTTGACAAACGTGTGAGCGCCTTATCCACCCTAAGGGATATCTCCCAACGTGACCTATCCTCTGGCGGGAAAGGGTACGCCATCAGTAACTTTTTTGAAATTACCAGTTTCTTATCGGGGGAAACCACGCTTCTTTACACACTTCATTCATTCATCTGATGGGGGAACAAAACACTGGCTGCTTTTTCTCCCCAAAAATAAAACCCCTTTAATGTGGTACTTGGGTTCATGTCAGAAAATGCGTAACACATTTTTCATTGCCGAGATCATGTAACGGATGTTCCTAGTGGAGTGTGTATAAGTCTCAACCTCGTCGACACTGGAGTCAGACTCCGTGTCGACATCTGTGTCTGCCATCTGAGGTAACAGGCGTTTTATGAGCCCCTGATGGCCTTTGAGACGCCTGGGCAGGCGCGGGCTAAGAAGCCGGCTGTCCCACAGCTGTTACGTCATCCAGCCTTTTATGTAAGGAGTTGACACTGTCGGTTAATACCTTCCACCTATCCATCCACTCTGGTGTCGGCCCCACAGGGGGCAACATCCCATTTATCGGCCTCTGCTCCGCCTCCACGTAACCTTCCTCATCCAACATGTCGACACAGCCGTACCGACACACCGCACACACACAGGGAATGCTCTGACTGAGGACAGGACCCCACAAAGTCCTTTGGAGAGACCGAGAGAGATTATGCCAGCACACACCAGAGCGCTATATAATGCAGGGATTAACACTATAACTGAGTGATTTTTCCCCAAATAGCTGCCCCCCCTCTCTTTTTAACCCTTTGAGCCTGAAAACTACAGGGGAGAGCCTGGGGAGCTGTCTTCCAGCTGCACTGTGAAGAGAAAATGGTGCCAGTGTGCTGAGGGAGAAGCCCTGCCCCTTTTTCGGCGGACTTTCTCCCGCTTTTTCTGGAATACTGGCAGGGGTAATATTACATCTATATAGCCTCTAGGACTATATATGATGTAGATTTGCCAGCCAAGGTGTCATATTGCCCTCAGGGCGCCCCCCCCAGCGCCCTGCACCCATCAGTGACCGGAGTGTGAGGTGTACATGAGGAGCAATGGCGCACAGCTGCAGTGCTGTGCGCTACCTTGGTGAAGACCGAAGTCTTCTGCCGCCAATTTTCCGGACTCTTCATGCTTCTGGCTCTGTAAGGGGGACGGTGGCGCGGCTCCGGGAACGAACACCAAAGTCGGGTCCTGCGGTCGATCCCTCTGGAGCTAATGGTGTCCAGTAGCCTAAGAAGCCCAAACTACCACCTGTTAGGTAGGTTCGCTTCTTCTCCCCTTAGTCCCTCGTTGCAGTGAGTCTGTTGCCAGCAGATCTCACTGTAAAATAAAAAACCTAAATATACTTTCTTTCTAGGAGCTCAGGAGAGCCCCTAGTGTGCATCCAGCTCAGCCGGGCACAAGAATCTAACCGAGGTCTGGAGGAGGGTCTTAGTGGGAGGAGCCAGTGCACACCAGGTAGTCCTAAAGCTTTCTTTAGTTGTGCCCAGTCTCCTGCGGAGCCGCTAATCCCCATGGTCCTTACGGAGTCCCAGCATCTACTTAGGACGTCAGAGAAAATGGCGGGGGATCTCTTTTATATACAGTGCCCAGCCTGTATATATGTTTTTTTAGCCATTTCGGAGGTCCTTATTGCTGCCCAGGGCGCCCCCCCGCGCCCTGCACCCTTACAATTACTGCTGTGTGTGCTGTGTGGGAGCAATGGCGCACAGCGTTACTGCTGTGCGTTACCTCATGAAGATCTGAAGTCTTCTGCCGCCTTTGAAGTCTTCTTTCTTCTCATACTCACGCGGCTTCTATCTTCCGGCTCTGCGAGGAGGAAGGCGGCGCGGCTCCGGGACGAACTCCAGGGTGAGACCTGTGTTCCGTTCCCTCTGGAGCTAATGGTGTCCAGTAGCCCAAGAAACAGAGACTGACGTTAAAGTATGTCTGTTTCTCTCCCCTCAGTCCCTCGCTGCAGGGAGCCTGTTGCCAGCAGTGCTCCCTGAAAATAAAAAAACCTAACAAAATACTTTCTTTTCAGGAAAAATCAGGAGAGCTCCCTGTAATGCACCCAGTCTCCTCTGGGCACAGTAATCAACTGAGGTCTGGAGGAGGGGCATAGAGGGAGGAGCCAGTGCACACCCATACCTAAAGTTCTTTCTTAGTGCCCATGTCTCCTGCGGAGCCCGTCTATCCCCATGGTCCTCACGGAGTCCCCAGCATCCTTTAGGACGTAAGAGAAATAAGAAGTACCGAGATTTCAGCTAATTATTGAAGGGACGTATCATTTGCCTTTCTATTTATCTTTCCTTCACTAGCGCCGACACTGAATTCACGTTTTTTTATTTTTTGCGGGAACAATGGCACCCACCATCATGAAATCGGACTGACAACCGCAATCATCTGCAGTACAACTCGCTGTTCACCATTCGCTCATTTCCGCTATGCGTAGACAGTTTGCCGTTCACGTTTAAATATCAGTGCTTGCATTTAAATTTGTGTTTTGTTTTTTATTCAAAATATTATTCTTCATTAATATACACAATGTTTAAGTGTTTGGTGAGCGCCCTGCTCTTCTTTACTTGTCAGCATTTGAAATTCTTCTGAAGTTATGGTGCACCTGTGGTTTGGATTCCAGTTCCTCCTTTGTGTCCTGGGACGGTGATTAGCAGAACTGGAAGTGTGACATCTAATATCTATACTTAGAATGGTAAGCGCAAGTGTTTTTTTAGGGGTTTTTTTTTGGTCTCCAACTGGGGATTCAAAATAAAGATCGAAAATATTCCAAGTGTACAGAAAACACAAATAATGTTTGACGCATTACGATAATAGTGCACCGCCTGCGCGTGTGTCCTAGTGCAGCAAGGCTAGGCAAGAGCTTTAGTCAGTTACTAGTGCTGCTTTCACATCGCAAAACCTGCTTTTGAAATGGTATTTGAAACGGTTCTTAAAACGGGTCTGAGCAGTTAAACCCCTTTCACATCTCATGTTGTAACCAGTAAATTACCATTTCATTCCCGTTTTGGTACCTTTCACACTGAACCCGTTTCACCCATAGAAAACAGTGGTTGTCATTATAAATGGACTTTTCTGGCCCACACATTATTATTAATCACTAATTAATTCATTATTAATAATTTGGATAGTCGTACGATGGAACCCAGCAGCTTGAAGCATATCTATTTTTATTAGATGGGATTAGGTACTTGGTTTGTCTTTTTTGAAGGCACAAGTATTATTTATATATTTTTTAAAAATATTATTTATTTTTTAAGATGGAATGGTTAAAAACACGGAAAAAAATGGCGTGGGGTCCCCCCTCCAAAGCATAACCAGCCTCGGGCTCTTCGAGCTGGTCCTGGTTCTAAAAATGCGGGGGAAAAATTGACAGGGGATCCCCCGTATTTTTAAAACCAGCACCGGGCTCTGCGCCTGGTGCTGGTGCAAAAAATACGGGGGACAAAACGAGTAGGGGTCCCCCATATTTTTCACACCAGCATCGGGCTCCACTAGCTGGACAGATAATGCCACAGCCGGGGGTCACTTTTATGCCGTGCCCTGCGGCCGTGGCATTAAATATCCAACTAGTCACCCCTGGCCGGGGTACCCTGGGGGAGTGGGGACCCCTTCAATCAAGGGGTCCCCCCCCCCAGCCACCCAAGGGCCAGGGGTGAAGCCCGAGGCTGTCCCCCCCCATCCAATGGGCTGCGGATGGGGGGGCTGATAGCCTTTGTTGTAAATGAAAAGATATTGTTTTTTCCAGTAGTACTACAAGTCCCAGCAAGCCTCCCCCGCAAGCTGGTACTTGGAGAACCACAAGTACCAGCATGCGGGAGAAAAACTGGCCCGCTGGTACCTGTAGTTCTAATGGAAAAAAAATACCCAAATAAAAACAGGACACAGACACCGTCGACAGTAAAACTTTATTACACACTGCCGACACACACATACTTACCTATGTTCACACGCCGACATCGGTCCTCTTCTCCATGTAGAATCCAGGGGTACCTGAAAATAAAAGTTCAATATACTCACCTCAGCCATGGTCCAGAGATAAATCCACGGACTTGGCAAAAAAAGAAAACGAACACCCGGACCTGCGGACCGAAAGGGGTCCCATGCTAACATATGAGACCCCTCTCCCCGAATGCCGGGACATCACGTGACTCCTGTCACTGAAGTCCCTTCAGCCAATCAGGAAGCGCTACTTCCGTGGCGCTCACCTGATTGGCTGGGCGCTGTCTGTACTGTGACAGCACATCGCAAAGCCGCTCCATTACTTTCAATGGTGGGAACTTTGCGGGTAGCGGTGGGGTCACCCGCCGGTCAGCCGCTGACCGGCGGGTGACCTTACCGCTAGCCGCTAAGTTCCCACCATTGAAAGTAATGGAGCGGCTTTGCGATGTGCTGTCACAGTACAGACAGCGCACAGCCAATCAGGTGAGCGCAACGAAGTTGCGCTTCCTGATTGGCTTAGAGACCTTTCTGTGACAGCTGTCACTGACAGGTCTCATTCGTGGAAAGGTGTCCCATGTGTCAGCATGGGACCCCTTTCAGTCCGGCATGGAGCGGGTGTTCGGTTTGTTTTTTTGCCAAGTACGTGGATTTATCTCTGGACCATGGCTGAGGTGAGTATATTGATCTTTTCTTTTCAGGTATCCGTGGATTCTACATGGAGAAGAGGACCGATGTCGGCGTGTGAACATAGGTAAGTATGTGTGTGTCGACGTATGAAATAAAGTTTTACTGTCGACGGTGTGTGTGTCCTGTTTTTATTTGGGTATTTTTTTCCCAGTAGTACTACAGGTACCAGCGGGCCCGTTTTTCTCCCGCATGCTGGTACTTGTGGTTCTCCAAGTACCAGCTTGCGGGGGAGGCTTGCTGGGACTTGTAGTACTACTGTAAAAAACAATATTCTTTCAATTTTGACAAGGCTATCAGCCCCCCCATCCGCAGCCCATTGGATGGGGGGGGGGACAGCCTCGGGCTTCACCCCTGGCCCTTGGGTGGCTGGGGGGGGGGGGGGGACCCCTTGATTGAAGGGGTCCCCACTCCCCCAGGGTACCCCGGCCAGGGGTGACTAGTTGGATATTTAATGCCACGGCCGCAGGGCACGGCATAAAAGTGACCCCCGGCTGTGGCATTATCTGTCCAGCTAGTGGAGCCCGATGCTGGTGTGAAAAATACGGGGGACCCCTACTCGTTTTGTCCCCCGTATTTTTTGCACCAGCACCAGGCGCAGAGCCCGGTGCTGGTTTTAAAAATACGGGGGATCCCCTGTCAATTTTTTCCCCGCATTTTTAGAACCAGGACCAGCTCGAAGAGCCCGAGGCTGGTTATGCTTTGGAGGGGGGACCCCACGCCATTTTTTTCCGTGTTTTTCACATTTAAACGTTTATAAAGCCACTCTCTCATGTGTCTCCTGTGTTTTCCAAGCTGTTTCCTGGTTGTGGCTGGTGACATCACACATGGAGACAGCCTATCATCTTCTGGGGCTTGCAAATACCGTTTCAGACCCTTTCACACTGCACAGTGAAATGGGACTGAAACGGGTAAAACCCTGCTTTTTTACCGTTTCAAAATACCGGTATTTTGAAAACGGTAAATTGAAGGGGACCCTTTCACATCGCAGCTTGACCCGTTTAGGAAGCCAGTTAAAACGGCAAAATACCGGGTATAAGCTGCGGTGTGAAAGGGGTATAGGTCTCCCTCCAATCCCCCCCCCCCCTTCCCCATTAAGAATCAGAACAGTTTCCCGTCTCTCTACTATCTGCTCCTGCAGCTCTCACTGCTGCTGCCTCATGCTCACTTGCTGCCTGGACGGATCCTGGACGGTTGAGGACTTGTTTAGAAAAATATTGGTACTCTTCACCTTCTGGATAATCCAACTACAAATAAACACTTTAGACCCCAAAATTTGCAGCCAGTCCCGGCATTTAATGAATGCACAAGATCTGGAACCCATAGCCAGGTCATCTTTCAAAGTGTGATATAAACTTTCACAAGAAAACTTTTCTATTCGCTTTTATATCCCAAACAAGTATTGAGGGGCAAAGGACATACGGCTCGTTACCTCCCAGGCAGTTGGATAAAAATCAAGGGATCAGTCCGCTAATGAAATTGTGCACAGTTCATAGGGTGGTCATTCCGAGTTGATCGCTCGCTAGCAGTTTTTAGCAGCCGTGCAAACGCTAAGCCGCCGCCCACTGGGAGTGTATTTTAGCTTAGCAGAAGTGCGAATGAAAGGATCGCAGAGCGGCTACAAAGTAATTTTGTGCAGTTTCAGAGTAGCTTCAGACCTACTCAGCGCTTGCGATCACTTCAGACTGTTCAGTTCCTGCTTTGACATCACAAACACGCCCTGCGTTTTTTCGAACACTCCCTGAAAATGGTCAGTTGACACCCAGTAACGCCCACTTCATGTCAATCACTCTGCGGCCAGCAGTGCGACTGAAAAGCTTCGCTAGACTTTGTGTGAAACTTCAACGGCCGTTGTGAAAGTACGTTGTGCGTGCGCATTGCGCCGCATGCGCAGAAGTGCCTTTTTTTGCATCATCGCTGCGCAGCGAACATTTTCAGCTAGCGATCAACTCGGAATGACCCCCATAGTCCGGTGCGGCGGCGGTAAGCCGGGACCCAGATAACACAGTGGCTCAGACAGTATTTAGAATACAGCTCTTTAACTGCACTTACCCCAGGGGCTGTCTCTTCCTCAGCGGTGTCTTCACTTTGCGTTACAGGATAAAGTAAAGGTTAAACAATAAATATAATTGATTACAAATGAATGAAACTTGGGCATAAACTCTTGAAATATCAACTTTGATCACATCGGAAGCATTGTAACCAATTATTGTAAGAACAGACATACTGTATAATGTGATCAATTCTTAGCGATTATTCAGGATGATGTCATTCATTCAGTGCTAGTTAGTATCTACATAAACAGGGACACATAAGAGAAAACTAAAAACAGCAACGTTGTGTAGTGTAGTGTGGTAGTTCTTGTAATAAAAGTATCTTAATATTCTTTTGTGGCAAAACAAGACCAGGGGGCTGTGATGTTCTTTAGAAATAGGAGAATCCTTCACAAGACAGATCCCCTGTGGTTTCTGCTCTTACAGGAAACCAGCCGAGAAATGCTCATCTCCACATTTCCTGTACTCATCTCCACATTTCCTGTAACATTCAGTAGTCTCTATACGTAGATTATAAAGGCTCCCATGGTATAAAGTACACGAAAATAAAATACAATGGTAAATAGTGTAACTCCGTTTGAGAAAATATTCGTTATGGCAAGAACTTACCATTGATAACGGTATTTCTCCTATGTCCACACGTTTCCACAGGATAACAATGGGATATGATGGAGCGACAGCGGATTGGTACCAAACGACCACAAGCTTTCAGTCCTCCCAGCATGCAACGGGCTCGTCCATATATCCCCACCCACTTGCTCAGGCAAATCAGTTGTATTCCAAAGCATTTAGGCAGGAGCATTAATTCTCAAATCAGGTGCGTCAGGGTGGGATCCCTGTGGAAACCTGTGGATATAGGAGAAATACCGTTATCAACGGTAAGTTCTTACCATAACGTACATTTCTCCGGCAGGGTCCACAGGTTATCCACAGGATAACAATGGGACTTCCCAAAGCAATATTTAGTGGTGGGGATGCTCCTGATTGGACAGGAGAACCTTATGCCCGAATTCAGCGTCATGAGAGGCAAAAGTATCCAAGGCATAATGTCTAATAAATGTGTTAATGGAAGACAATGTGGCTGCCTTACATATCTGTTCTGCTGAAGCACCATGTTGTGCTGCCCATGAAGGACCTACCTTACGTGTAGAGTGAGCAGAGACATTAGCCGGAACAGGGAAATCCGCTTGAGAAAATGCTTCTGAAATAGTCAATCGAAGCCATCTTGCTAGCGTCTGTTTAGTAGCAGGCCATCCCCTCTTGTGAAATCCGTAGAGAATGAAGAGAGAATCTGTCTTTCTGATGGCACTGGTACGATCCACATAGATTCTTAATGCACGGACTACGTCCAGCGACGCTTCTCCCGCAGAAAGTCCCGATACCTGAAAAGGCTGTGGTTCATCAAATCGACAGTGTCTAGGTCGACAATATTTAGGTCGACCACTATTGGTCGACAGTTACTAGGTCGACATGGATGGAAGGTCGACAGGGATTCTAGGTCGACATGTGCTAGGTCGACAGGTCTAAAGGTCGACATGAGGATTTTTTATTTTTTTTGGTGTCGTTTTCTTCGTAGAGTGACCGGGATCCCAAATTAGTGCACCGCTACGCTCGCCATGCTTCGGGCATGGTGCCTTCGCTCGGTACACTTTACCGTTCCAATCGTAGTCCACGTGGATCGTTAAGTATGAAAAAATTCAAAAAAAGAATTTTTAAAAAAAAACTCATGTCGACCTTTAGACCTGTCGACCTAGCACATGTCGACCTTCCATCCATGTCGACCTAGTGACTGTCGACCTATAGTGGTCGACCTAAACATTGTCGACCTAGACACTGTCGATCTTCAGACCGGATCCCACCTGAAAAGCCGGGACTACAATTTCTTCATTAAGGTGAAACTTAGATACCACCTTAGGAAGATAACCAGACCTAGTTCTGAGAACTGCTTTATCTGGATAAAAAAAAATCAGAAAAGGAGATTTACATGACAGCGCTCCTAAATCTGACACTCCCTCTAGCTGATGCCATAGTCAGTAGAAAGAGAACTTTAGCTGTCAACCATTTAAGATCCACTTTATTAAGTGGTTCAAACAGAGCAACTTGAAGAGCTTTGAGAACCAGACTTAAATCCCAAGGCACTGCAGGAGGAACAAAAGGAGGTTGAATGTGCAGCATTCCCTGGAAAAAAGTACGCACATCCTGTAAAGTGGCAATTTTCTTTTGGAACCTTACAGTCAATGCTGATACTTGCACTCTCAAGGAAGCCACCTTCAAACCCTTATCCATTCCTGCCTGAAGGAAATCTAAGACTCTGGATACTCTGAAAGATTTTAGGTTCATACTTCTTTCACTGCACCAATGAATATAGGTTTGTCATATTCGGTGATAAATGCGAGCTGAGGAGGGTTTCCTTGCTCTGAGCATAGTCTGAATCACTTGTTGTGAGAAACCTCTTGACTTCATGATAGAGGTTTCAATAGCCACGCCGTCAAAGACAGTTGCTCCAGATGCTGTGATAACAAGGACCCTGCATCAGTAGATCTGGACGTTGAGGGAGCAGAATTGGAGCATCCATCGACATCCTTTGTAGATCTATGTACCAATGCCTTCTGGGCCAAGCCGGGGCTATTAGAATCACGGCACCCCTTGCCTGTCTTATTTTCCTCACCACCCGGGGTAACAGGGAGATTGGAGGAAACAGATATGCCAGATGAAAGTCCCATTTCACTGACAGTGCGTCCACAAGGATCGCTCCGGGATCCTTTGTTCTTGACCCGTATGCCGGTACTTTGTTCAGACGGGACGCCATGAGATCTCTCTCTGGCAACCCCCACTTGTTTACTAGAGTCTGAAAAACTACCGGGTGTAAAGCCCATTTGCTTGCTCGAATGGTGTGTCGACTGAGAATGTCCGCTTCCCAGTTTAGAACTCCTGGAACGAACACTGCGGACAATGCTGGAAGATGGAGTTCTGCCCACTTTAGTATGTGACTTACCTACTTCATTGCTTTTTGGCTGCGAGTTCCTCCCTGATGGTTGAGGTACGCTACTGCTGTTGCATTGTCCGAACGGATCTGGACTGGTTTTCCTTTCAGAATGTCCTTTGCCTGAATCAGTGCCATGTATATGGCCCGGAGTTTCAACAGGTTTATTGGCAGGCAACTTTCTTCTGTGGTCCATTGTCCCTGGAACCATAATCTTCCGGACACTGCTCCCCAGCCCTGAAGACTGGCATCCGTCGTCAGGATCTCCCAATCTGATATCCAAAAGGGTCTCCCCTTGTCTAGATGGGATGTCTGCAGCCACCAGGCTAATGACCTTTTTACCTTTACTGGAAGTACCATCGTCTGTTTCTTTATTGTCTGATGTACTCCATTCCATCTGGCCAGAATCAGATGCTGCAGAGGTCTTGAGTGGAATTGTGCATACTCCACCATGTCGAATGTTGACACCATCAAACCCATCACTCACATTGCTGCGTGAATTGATATTGTTTGGCTGTGTAACAATTCCTGAGTCATTAACCGCACCTTGGATATCTTTTCCCGAGTTAAAAATAAGAATTTACTTACCGATAATTCTATTTCTCGTAGTCCGTAGTGGATGCTGGGAACTCCGTAAGGACCATGGGGAATAGCGGCTCCGCAGGAGACTGGGCACAAAAGTAAAGCTTTAGGACTACCTGGTGTGCACTGGCTCCTCCCCCTATGACCCTCCTCCAAGCCTCAGTTAGGATACTGTGCCCGGACGAGCGTACACAATAAGGAAGGATTTTGAATCCCGGGTAAGACTCATACCAGCCACACCAATCACACCGTACAACCTGTGATCTGAACCCAGTTAACAGCATGATAACAGCGGAGCCTCTGAAAAGATGGCTCACAACAATAATAACCCGATTTTTGTAACAATAACTATGTACAAGTATTGCAGACAATCCGCACTTGGGATGGGCGCCCAGCATCCACTACGGACTACGAGAAATAGAATTATCGGTAAGTAAATTCTTATTTTCTCTGACGTCCTAGTGGATGCTGGGAACTCCGTAAGGACCATGGGGATTATACCAAAGCTCCCAAACGGGCGGGAGAGTGCGGATGACTCTGCAGCACCGAATGAGAGAACTCCAGGTCCTCCTCAGCCAGGGTATCAAATTTGTAGAATTTAGCAAACGTGTTTGCCCCTGACCAAGTAGCTGCTCGGCAAAGTTGTAAAACCGAGACCCCTCGGGCAGCCGCCCAAGATGAGCCCACCTTCCTTGTGGAATGGGCTTTTACAGATTTTGGCTGTGGCAGGCCTGCCACAGAATGTGCAAGCCGAATTGTACTACAAATCCAACGAGCAATAGTCTGCTTAGAAGCAGGAGCACCCAGCTTGTTGGGTGCATACAGGATAAACAGCGAGTCAGATTTTCTGACTCCAGCCGTCCTGGAAACATATATTTTCAGGGCCCTGACTACGTCCAGCAACTTGGAGTCCTCCAAGTCCCTAATAGCCGCAGGTACCACAATAGGCTGGTTCAAGTGAAACGCTGAAACCACCTTAGGGAGAAATTGAGGACGAGTCCTCAATTCTGCCCTGTCCGTATGAAAAATTAGGTAAGGGCTTTTATAGGATAAAGCCGCCAATTCTGAGACACGCCTGGCTGAAGCCAGGGCCAACAGCATTACCACTTTCCATGTGAGATATTTTAAGTCCACAGTGGTGAGTGGTTCAAACCAATGTGATTTTAGGAACCCCAAAACTACATTGAGATCCCAAGGTGCCACTGGAGGCACAAAAGGAGGCTGTATATGCAGTACCCCCTTGACAAACGTCTGAACTTCAGGAACTGAAGCCAGTTCTTTCTGGAAGAAAATCGACAGGGCCGAAATTTGAACCTTAATGGACCCTAATTTTAGGCCCATAGACAGTCCTGTTTGCAGGAAATGCAGGAAACGACCCAGTTGAAATTCCTCTGTAGGGGCCTTCCTGGCCTCGCACCACGCAACATATTTACGCCAAATACGGTGATAATGCTGTACGGTTACATCCTTCCTAGCTTTGATCAGGGTAGGGATGACTTCATCCGGAATGCCTTTTTCCTTCAGGATCCGGCGTTCAACCGCCATGCCGTCAAACGCAGCCGCGGTAAGTCTTGGAACAGACAGGGTCCCTGCTGGAGCAGGTCCCTTCTTAGAGGTAGAGGCCACGGGTCCCCTGTGAGCATCTCTTGAAGTTCCGGGTACCAAGTCCTTCTTGGCCAATCCGGAGCCACGAGTATAGTCCTTACTCCTCTCCTTCTTATGATTCTCAGTACCTTGGGTATGAGAGGCAGAGGAGGGAACACATACACTGACTGGTACACCCACGGTGTTACCAGAGCGTCCACAGCTATCGCCTGAGGGTCCCTTGACCTGGCGCAATACCCGTCTAGTTTTTTGTTGAGGCGGGACGCCATCATGTCCACCTTTGGTTTTTCCCAACGGTTCACAATCATGTGGAAGACTTCTGGGTGAAGTCCCCACTCTCCCGGGTGGAGGTCGTGTCTGCTGAGGAAGTCTGCTTCCCAGTTGTCCACTCCCGGAATGAACACTGCTGACAGTGCTATCACATGATTTTCCGCCCAGCGAAGAATCCTTGCAACTTCTGCCATTGCCCTCCTGCTTCTTGTGCCGCCCTGTCTGTTTACGTGGGCGACTGCCGTGATGTTGTCTGACTGGATCAGCACCGGCTGACCTTGAAGCAGAGGTCTTGCTAGGCTTAGAGCATTGTAGATGGCCCTTAGCTCCAGGATATTTATGTGAAGTGATGTCTCCAGGCTTGACCACAAGCCCTGGAAATTTCTTCCCTGTGTGACTGCTCCCCAGCCTCTCAGGCTGGCATCCGTGGTCACCAGGACCTAGTCCTGAATGCCGAATCTGCGGCCCTCTAGAAGATGAGCACTCTGCAACCACCACAGGAGAGACACCCTTGTACTCGGAGATAGGGTTATCCGCTGATGCATCTGAAGATGCGACCCGGACCATTTGTCTAGCAGATCCCACTGGAAGGTTCTTGCGTGGAATCTGCCGAATGGGATTGCTTCGTAAGAAGCCACCATCTTTCCCAGGACCCTTGTGCATTGATGCACTGAGACTTGGCCTGGTTTTAGGAGATTTCTGACTAGTTCGGATAACTCCCTGGCTTTCTCCTCCAGGAGAAACACCTTTTTCTGGACTGTGTCCAGGATCATCCCTAGGAATAGAAGTCGTGTCGTCGGGATCAGCTGCGATTTTGGAATATTGAGAATCCAACCGTGCTGGTGCAGCACTATCTGAGATAGTGCTACCCCGACTTCCAACTGTTCCCTGGATCTTGCCCTTATCAGGAGATCGTCCAAGTAAGGGATAACTAAAACTCCCTTCCTTCGAAGGAGTATCATCATTTCGGCCATTACCTTGGTAAAGACCCGGGGTGCCGTGGACAATCCAAACGGCAGCGTCTGAAACTGATAGTGACAGTTCTGTACCACAAACCTGAGGTACCCTTGGTGAGAAGGGTAAATTGGGACATGTAGGTAAGCATCTTTGATGTCCAGAGACACCATATAGTCCCCTTCTTCCAGGTTTGCAATCACTGCTCTGAGTGACTCCATCTTGAATTTGAACCTTTGTATGTAAGTGTTCAAGGATTTTAGGTTTAAAATTGGTCTCACCGAGCCGTCCGGCTTCGGTACCACAAATAGTGTGGAATAGTACCCCTTTCCCTGTTGTAGGAGGGGTACCTTGATTATCACCTGCTGGGAATACAGCTTGTGAATGGCTTCCAATACTGCCTCCCTGTCTGAGGGAGTCGTCGGTAAAGCAGACTTTAGAAAACGGCGAGGGGGAGACGTCTCGAATTCCAATTTGTACCCCTGAGATACCACCTGAAGGATCCAGGGGTCCACTTCCGAGTGGGCCCACTGCGCACTGAACTTCTTGAGACGGGCCCCCACCGTGCCTGAGTCCGCTTGTAAAGCCCCAGCGTCATGCTGAGGACTTTGCGGAGGCGGGAGAGGGCTTTTGTTCCTGGGAACTGGCTGTTTGTTGCAGCCTTTTTCCTCTCCCTCTGCCACGGGGCAGAAATGAGGCGCCTTTTGCCCGCTTGCCCTTATGGGGCCGAAAGGACTGCGCCTGATAATACGGCGTCTTCTTAGGTTGAGAAGCTACCTGGGGTAAAAACGTGGATTTTCCAGCAGTTGCCGTGGCTACCAGGTCTGATAGACCTACCCCAAATAACTCCTCCCCCTTATAAGGCAATACTTCCATGTGCCTTTTAGAATCCGCATCACCTGACCACTGCCGCGTCCATAAACCTCTTCTTGCAGAAATGGACAGCGCGCTAACTCTTGATGCCAGTCGGCAAATATCCCTCTGTGCATCACGCATATATAGAAATGCATCCTTCAAATGCTCTATAGTCAGTAATATACTGTCCCTATCTAGGGTATCAATATTTTCAGTCAGGGAATCCGACCACACCAGGCCCGCACTGCACATCCAGGCTGAGGCGATTGCTGGTCGCAGTATAACACCCGTGTGAGTGTATATACATTTTAGGATATTCTCCAGCTTTCTATCGGCAGGTTCCTTTAGGGCGGCCGTATCAGGAGAGGGTAGTGCTACCTGTTTAGACAAGCGTGTGAGCACTTTATCCACCCTAGGGGGTGTTTCCCAACGTGCCCTATCCTCTGGCGGGAAAGGGTACGATGCCAATAACCTTTTAGGAATTATCAGTTTTTTATCGGGGGAAACCCACGCCTCATCACACACTTCATTTAATTCCTCGGATACAGGAAAAACTACAGGCAGTTTTTTTCTCACCAAACATAATACCCTTTTTAGTGGTACTTGTATTATCAGAGATATGCAATACATTTTTCATTGCTTCAATCATGTAACGTGTGGCCCTAGTGGAAGTCACGTTTGTCTCCTCATCATCGACACTGGAGTCAGTATCCGTGTCTGTGTCTGCCATTTGAGGGCGTTTTAAAGCCCCTGATGGCGTTTGAGACCCCTGGACAGGCACAAGCTGAGTAGCCGGCTGTCTCATGTCGTCAACTGTCTGTCGTAAAGAGCTGACACTGTCACGCAATTCCTTCCATAAGCTCATCCACTCAGGTGTCGACTCCCTAGGGGGTGACAACTCTATAATAGGCAATTGCTCCGCCTCCATCTCATTTTCCTCCTCACACATGTCGACACAATCGTACCGACACACCGCACACACACAGGGAATGCTCTGATAGAGGACAGGACCCCACTAGCCCCTTGGGGAGACAGAGGGAGAGTATGCCAGCACACACCAGAGCGCTATATATAGACAGGAATACCACTATAAAATGTGCTTTTCCCTTTATAGCTGCTGTTAGTATTAAAACTGCGCCAAATTAGTGCCCCCCTCTCTTTTTTTACCTTTTTCTGTAGTGCAGGACTGCAGGGGAGAGTCAGGGAGACGTCCTTCCAGCGGAGCTGTGATGGAAAATGGCGCCCGTGTGCTGAGGAGATAGGCTCCGCCCCCTTCTCGGCGGCCTTTTATCCCGCTTTTTGGTGAGTTCTGGCAGGGGTTAAAATACATCCATATAGCCCTGGGGGTTATATGTGGTGTATTTATGCCAGCCAAGGTGTTTACATTGCTGCTCAGGGCGCCCCCCCCTAGCGCCCTGCACCCTCAGTGACCGGAGTGTGAAGTGTGCCTGAGTAACAATGGCGCACAGCTGCAGTGCTGTGCGCTACCTTGTTGAAGACTGATGTCTTCTGCCGCCGATTTTTCCGGACCTCTTCTTGCTTCTGGCTCTGTAAGGGGGCCGGCGGCGCGGCTCTGGGACCGAGCTCCGAGGCTGGGCCTGTGTTCGGTCCCTCTGGAGCTAATGGTGTCCAGTAGCCTAAGAAGCCCAAGCTGGCTGCAAGCAGGCAGGTTCGCTTCTTCTCCCCTTAGTCCCTCGATGCAGTGAGCCTGTTGCCAGCAGGTCTCACTGAAAATAAAAAACCTAAAACTAAACTTTTACTAAGAAGCTCAGGAGAGCCCCTAGTGTGCACCCTTCTCGGCCGGGCACAAAAATCTAACTGAGGCTTGGAGGAGGGTCATAGGGGGAGGAGCCAGTGCACACCAGGTAGTCCTAAAGCTTTACTTTTGTGCCCAGTCTCCTGCGGAGCCGCTATTCCCCATGGTCCTTACGGAGTTCCCAGCATCCACTAGGACGTCAGAGAAAATATTTTCTGCAGACTTGAATCCAATACAGCCCCCAAGTGAATCATCCATTGTGACGGAATCAGAGACGACTTTGCCCAATTTATGAGCCATCCGTGCTTCTGTAGACAAGTTATTGTCTGTTGGAGATGGCTCAAGAGCAATTCCTGGTATTGTGCCAGGATTAAAAGATCATCGAGGTATGGAAAGATTCTTATCCCCTGCTTGCGGAGATGAGCTTCCATAACCACCATGATCTTGGTAAATACTCTGGGGGCTGTGGCTAACCCAAAGGGTAAGGCCTGGAACTGAAAATGTTGCTGGAGGATGGCGAACCTGAGATAACACTGATGGGACAATGCTATAGGAACATGTAGGTAAGCATCCTGTATATCCAGAGATACCATGTAATCCCCTGGCTCCATGGCCAAAACTATGGAGCGTAACGTCTCCATGTGGAACCGTGGTACCCAAATGTATTTGTTTAACATTTTGAGATTGATAATTGGCCGGAATGACCCATTTGGCTTCTGAACCAAAAATAGGTTGGCGTAAAAACCCTGTCCCCGTTGTGCAGGGGGTACTGGAATAATTATTCCTGACTGAAGAAATTTCTGAACTGCTTCTTGCAGGGCTCTGGCCTTCGTCTCTATACGAGATGGACTGGTGCAGAAGAACCTTCGAGGAGGATGCTTCTTGAAAGGGAAAACATAACCCCGAGATAGCGCTTCTTGCACCCAAGCATCTGTTGTCGACTGCTGCCATATGTGTGCAAACTGAAGAAGTCAGCCCCCTACCCTGGGGTCCCCCAGGCGTAGGCCCGCACCATCAGGCTGATGGCTTATGTCCTGGTTTGGAAGCTGGCCCTCTGGTGGCCCATTGCTTCTTCGCTTTACCAAACTTATTGTACTGGGGCTGTTTAGAATAATTTTTCCCTTTTGTTTTTCCTTGCCACCGAAATGGCCGAAACCCCGAACCCCTAGGCCTAGGGTTATAATTGGCAGGAAACCTGACCTTCTTGGATTCTGCTTCTGACTCCAGAATATCTGTCAATTCCTTACCAAAGAGAATATTTCCAACAAAAGGCAAAGATTCCAGAACCTTTTTGGATTCTGAATCAGTTTTCCATGTACGTAGCCAAATTGCTCTGCGAGCAGCTACTGTTAAGGCTGACGCTTTGGAGGCAATAATACCCATATCCATTGCTGCTTCTTCTAAGAATACCGCAGCCTGCTTTATGTGAGCTATATGGGATTCTTGCTCCCTAGTAGGTGCCGAAAGCCCGTTTTCCAGTTAGTCAGCCCATTCAGTTACCGCCTTTGCCGTCCATGCTGAGGCCATAGCTGGCCTTATGACTGCCCCTGACAGAGAAAATATGGTTTTCAAAAACCCATCCACTCTTCTGTCTGTGACATCATTTAATGATGTTGACGGTAAAGGCAATATAGATTTTCGCACTAAATGAATGACGTGCGTATCTACCTTAGGAGGCACTTCTCTTTTTAAACAGTCCCCAGTTGGAAAAGGTAATAGGAATCCCATTTTTTTGGAATTTTATATTTCTTATTGGGTGTAGCCCAAGCTTCCACCATAATTTCCGTCAGCTCCTCTGACCCTGGAAACTCGACCCTAACTGTTTTGGGACGTTTAAACACAGGTGCCTTAGTTCTTATTATCGGCTCTGCTGAATCCTCTAGGGACAGAATAGCCTTCATTGCTCCAATGAACTCAGCTATATCCTCTGAGCCGATACCTTCTACATCTTCTACCTGTTCTTCATATGGTAGAGTAGATGGAGCTATCCTCATCTGATGTATCTTCCTGTGTAGCCTGTGAATTTGAGGATTTATTTACCCTTGGTTTATCAGCTTGCTGACTTGTAGAAGCTGTTGGGGCTATACCATAAGAAGGCAGCTGCATGTATGGGTTAATAGTGTACCCTACTGCTGAGGTTGAAGCTGTAGGAACTAACCTTTCAGCTATACTGGACAAGGTTTGTGCAAACATAGCCCAAGGCGGATCTAACTGCCGTTGAACAGGAACCTGCCTTGCAATCTGCTGAAACGCAAAACAATTTGTACATAACCCATCATGTGCCAGATGCTGAGAGGATAATCCCACTTTGCAGGATAAACATGTTATGAGTGTTGGGGTTACTGTTAATGTAACCTCGTCACCTTTGCCGCTCTTAGACATAATAAATTATCAGCTTTTCACAGTATACTACACAATCTGTGACTGTAATCACTTTACTATATTTAAAGTGATATCAATCTGACCCCAACCCAAGCACCAGCATTGAGGCTCAGAAGAAACCACTGACAAACATATATAAAGTCAGCAATCACACTAGCAGTCAGTCTATATATTAGTCATATGAGCATATTATCAACTACAAACACATTTCAAAGTATGTAGGAGTACATTTACTGAATTCTGTTCTATAGTTATTTAACGTATTCAGACGCATTGCGAAGAAAACCACAGTAATGTACACAGACTCATATGCCATAGGCACTAAAGTTAACTATTCATACTGACAAAAGTAGATAGAAATTTAGTGCTGTATAACCCGTACTCCGTAGAGTGGGATACAGGGAGACTCACCCCACTTCCAAGATCGATCAATACGTTCACGGACGCTGAGTGGATCCAGACGCTACTAGTGTACACTGCCGCTCCGGGAACTTTTAGTGGACACAGACGCTCAGTGAACGCCTGTGCATGCAGACGCACCGGTCTGCGGCCCGGTCTCCTCGCGGTAACACTTAGTGTACATAGACGCAGCGGCCTATGCTGCGACCGAGACCCCTCGTGGTAGCGTCTGAGATGGAAGTGAGGCAACAGTTCATGGTGGGAGACTCGCGGAAACTGGTCATGAACTGGGGGGAGGGGCGACCAGGAGAGCGTCTGACTCCCCACCGCTGACATCAACCCTAGGGATCGCAGCCTCATACTAATCCTGGTGCCTTATGATCCCTAAGGCCTAGCGCTGAAGCACCCGTGGTGGCGGCGCGCCAGCCACTGTTTGGTAGTCTCCTCCCAATACAGTGCGGCTGTGTCCGTATTCCCCTTCTAATTAGAACCGATGCCTTACCTATTCCCCGTGCTCCGGCCACAGCCTGGTAATGTCTGCTGGACCTGCTAGCTATATCCGACACAGACGCCCGTCCAGACAGCACTTGTACCGCGGGTAAGCGTTGTTGCGACCCGGCGGAGAGTTGTTGGAGCGACTCTTTCCAATATGCGTGTAAGACGCTGTTAGGAAAGATCACTCAAAAAAACAAAAAAAAAAACGTAGTAAGACTATAAAAATAAAATAAGAAAGCTTAGGGTTGCCATAGAACAGCAGCCCTGTGACCATGGTCCGGCTCCTGCCGCACCAAACAAAAAACTGATTTGCCTGAGCAAGTGGGCGGGGATATATGGACGAGCCCGTTGCATCCTGGGAGGACTGAAAGCGTGTGATCGTTTGGTGCCAATCCGCTGTCGCTCCATCATATCCCATTGTTATCCTGTGGACCCTGCCGGAGAAAGCTTCTTTTTTTTTTTTTATAAAGCACTACATAATGCTACCGCCAAAGCGCATACCGGAAAGTGGAGAAACAAGGCTTCAAAGAGACAGAGATACCGGACACCCCGGATCAGGAACTTTTAAAGTCCTGACTCTCTCCTATATGTTCCCCCGGTTCAACATCAAAGGTCGAAGGCAAAGTGAGCCTGGAACTGACAAACGCGTTTTTTTTTGTTTTTTTTTTAAACATTTTATTTACACCAAGAGAGACTGACAAATCCACGATACATGATACAGAATCAATAGCATAATAAAATATGAGTGACAGTCGTCATGGTGTTGGTTTTTCAAATAATTTGTGCATATTTAAACAGATAAACAAAACTTTCTCCCCAGACGGGGAGCATATACATGGAGAAAACAGGAACGTCAGGGAATAATGAGAGAGGGGGAGGGGGGTGGGGGTGGGGGGGAAACAAAGAGAGAGGGAGAGAAAAGGGACAACAGAGCCGTTCTATGCCACATTAGAAGCAAAACATCTGATATATCCATGGAGAGTGTATACGCTAAACACAGTATGAGCATACCTTCGGGTTACGTAACATTGCATATCCAAAGGAGATCTGGAAGGGCAAGACGGTGCCCGGAGGGAGGGCCCTGGCGCAACCCGGTCGGAGGCCTGGCAGGCGGGGTCAAAGGAATGGTTTGGATCTCATAGTGGAGGAGACATCGCGATTAACCAGGGACCCCAAACGAGCTCAAATTTGTGGGGACAGTCATGCAGGTAATAAGTGATTTTTTCCATATTAGCTACGAACCAGATATAGTTATTCAGAGCTGGTATAGTGGGAGGGGCAGTGGTTTTCCAATTTTTAGCTATTAAAGATTTAGCCGCTACTAATATATGAGAAAATAATTTATTCAATAGGGGGTCAAGGTCTGGGTGTGGGCGGGCCAGTAGAAACATCCATGGGTCCAATGTGAGCATAAGTCCAGATAAGGAGTTCAGTATGGCAAGTACTTTTTTCCAGTAGTTAACAATACGTGGACAGGTCCACCAAATGTGGAGGAGAGTACCACGTTGACCGCATCCCCGCCAGCAGACCGGGGTGGCAGAGGGGAACATCCGAGATAGTTTGTCTGGGGTATAATACCACTGATAATACAATTTATAGGATGTCTCCTTGAGTCGGGTAGAGATAGAGCTTTTAGCGATGCCCTCCCGTACTTCTTCCCAACAGGCTTCGTCTGGAGGGGGACCCAGGTCCCTCTCCCACTCCCATTCATGGCGGGTCTGCGGTCCAGAGGAGGTCCCAACCAACATGGTATATATCTGCGAGATCAGACCTCTGCTTATGGGTTTTGCAAGACATAGAGACTCAAAGGGAGTGAGGTCCCGTTGAGCGTCGACCTGAGGCAGGGAGAGGAGGAAATGACGAAGTTGAAAATATTCAAAGAAGGGAGGGGACAGTGAGGGAAATTTGGATTTAATATCGTCTATTGACATCCAATGGCCTTGTAGGGATAGGTCGTGGGCCACAAGGATCCGGGCGTTAAAGCAGGATGTGAATTTACGGGGAGGGACCCCAGCGGGGAAATCCGGGTTATCCCATAGGGGTGTAAGAGGGGAGTGTGAGGAGGACAGATTATATTTCGCAAGAGATTTGTGCCAGATAGATAGGTGAAATTTAAGGGAGGGAGAGGTGTTTTTGAGAGCCAGCAGATGTGATTTGCCCAGGCCCCACAGCGAAGCTAGTGACCGAATTCCCATAGAAAGCACAGTAAGATCAACCCAGGCGATACAGCCGCGGGGTACAAATGAGGCCACCATTTGACTTAGATGGCTAGCCAGATAATAAAATTTGACATCGGGAAATCCTCGACCCCCCTCGGAACGGGGGAGCCGGAGCACGGTAAAGGCAATCCGTGGGGGTTTGTCGTTCCAGACAAACTTCACAAATGAGGCCTGGGCATCTCTGAGAACCTTCTCCGGTACCCTCACAGGTAGAGTTTGGAAAAGGTACAGAAGTTGTGGCATAACTGTCATTTTGAGGGCAATAATCCTACCCAGCCAGGATATGATGTATGTCCTCCATCTTGCCAAATCAGATTTGATCTTGGTCAGTAACCGCGGGAAATTTTCAGAGTATAGGGAATTATAATGAGAGGTAATATAAACACCTAGGTATTTGATCTTATTGGTCTGCCATCGAAGGTCATAGGAGGACTGCAGGGAGCGTTTGAGGTCTCCAAGTACATGTAGTAACATGGCTTCAGATTTAGTAAAATTAATTTTATAACCTGACAGGGAGCCATATTCCTCTATAATCCGATATAGGGCGGGGAGGGAAGACTGCGGCTGAGTGAGAGATAGTAGTACATCGTCGGCGAAGAGCGAGATCTTAGACTCCTGTGAGCCCACCTGCACTCCCCGAACACTACCGGATTTT
Source organism: Pseudophryne corroboree (assembly GCF_028390025.1). Classification (NCBI taxonomy): domain Eukaryota; kingdom Metazoa; phylum Chordata; class Amphibia; order Anura; family Myobatrachidae; genus Pseudophryne; species Pseudophryne corroboree. Next base: position 816,049,477 of record NC_086449.1, on the reverse strand, counting down.
CTTATCATAGCCGCCAATGGCTCAATGACCATGGCAAACACCAGGGGGGAGAGAGGACACCCCTGCCTAGTCCCATTAGCTAACGGGAAGGAGGGGGACAGTATTCCGTTGGTAAGGACCTTTGCTATTGGAGAGGAGTAGAGGGCAGAGACACCAGTCAGAAATTCCGCCGATATCCCGAACGCCTGTAGAGTCTGAAACAAGAATGGCCAAGAGATACGGTCGAACGCCTTCTCAGCGTCGAGAGAAAGGATAATAGATGGGGTTTGTCTGCCATTCAACAATTGGATAATGTCAATCGCTTTTCTAGTGTTGTCCCTGGCCTGGCGTCCTGGGATAAATCCCACCTGGTCATAATGTATCAGATCAGGAAGCACACCATTGAGGCGGGTAGCCAAGATCTTTGCGTATATTTTGATGTCTAGGTTCAATAAGGATATCGGGCGATAGTTAGCGCAATTTCGTGGCTCTCTGCCCTCTTTATGGATGACTATGTCTCTAGCCTCCAGCATAGTACTTGGGAATGGGGTGCCATGTAGTACTGCGTTGAACAATACCCTGAGATGGGGGACCAACAAGGAGGCAAATTTTTTATAGTAAGAGGCCGAGAAGCCATCAGGGCCCGGGGCTTTAGAAGATTTAAGATTTCTTAGGACGGCCGTTATTTCTTCCTCTGTGATATCTCTATTCAGCTCCACAGAGTCGATGTCAGATAGTCGAGGGAGATCGGCTCGGCGTAAGAATTCTGATATTAACGCGTCTGGGGGGCCGGGATTTGGAGCAGTGGGGTTTAAATTATATAGTTTAGTGTAATAATCCCGGAACACCCTGTTTATGCCCCCTGGGTCATACGTGACTTCACCAGAGTCGGTGTGCACTGCTAGGATATTATTTCGTGATCGTTGTGCTCTAAGACGGGAAGCCAGGATTCTATCGGCTTTGTCGCCTTTCTCGTAGAAGGTCTGGTTAAGTCTCTGAAGAGTCTTCGCCGTACGTTCCCGACAGAGAGAGTGACATTGCATTTCTAGCTTCTAACAGGGGCTCTAGATTAGACGGGGTAGGAGAGAGTTTATGTTGGCGCTCCAGGGCTTGGAGTTTAGTGACAAACGCGTTTTTAAATTTCCTTCTTCCACAGAAGCGCTTGCGAGGAAGACATTTGGAAACGCGCTGAGCAGGAGAAGTCTTCATGGGAATATTCAGCACTGGTACTTACCTAAATGAACTGCACTCAAGTGACTTTTTTGCACCAGCTTAGAGTTGTTACATTGCTGAGCTCAGTGGAGAGAATAGTAAAAGCGAACCATCACACAAGTACGTTTTATGGACCCCATCAGTGCATCAATAGAGTGAAAAAGTGTCGAGAGATAAAGTTCCAACAATCAGCTCCTAACTGCCATGTTACAGGCTGGGTTGAAAAATGACAGGAGCTGATTGGTTGGTCGTTTAGCTCTCTCCAAGGCTTAGTAAATCTCCCCCTTAGTTTGGTCATGAGTGCCAAACCATAACTTGGTATAACGTCTATTAAACACCCCCTATAAACCTGTCAGGTGGAATAACAGTCAGCTGCAGTTTAGATCAGCTTTGTGCTCACCTCAAACATAATCCCCTTCCCACAAACAAGAAAGTTACAATCTGTGACAGCAGTGGCAAAATGATACGGTGGCGCTGTCACACCAAGGATAGGGATGTTTGGAATATCTATTGGTTGCCATCTCAGATCAGCTGCAGAACCGCATGTGCACAGCGGTCATTGATCTTACCACCTCAGTTCTTCCCCTAGCGATCCCTGCTGCCTCTATGAATCATGAGCAGCTGCCGCAATCACGGGGAACAACGTTGAGCTCTAGGTAGTGTTCGGACATCTGCAGTAAGTGGAGATAGTGGAGAGGTGGCCGAGGGAGGAGAGCTAGATTTACCTCATCTCTTGGTAAACTAATCAGCTCCTTCGGATTTCAGCATCATTTGTAATCTGATGATACTCAAATCTATCTATCCTCCCCAGATTTATCACCATCTGTACTGGGCCGTGTCACTGGATGCCTCTCTGCCATTTCATCTTGGATGTCATCTCGCCACCTCAAGCTTAATATTTCCAAAACAGAATTATTTTCCCACCAGCCAAGAGTAGTTACCAACCTGGTATCTCTATAACTGTTGACAATGAGACTATCCGCCCTACCCCACAAGCTCGCTGCCTAGGTGTCACCCTTGACTCTGATCTGTCCTTTGTTCCACATATTCAATCTGTCTCTAATTCTTGTTACATGCACCTGAAAAACATATCCAAAATATGTCCTTATCTTACACAAGACACTGCAAAAACGATAATCCATGCTCTCATCATCTCCCGCATTGATTATTGCAATAGTCTCCTTACTGGTCTTCCCAAACATAGGCTCTCACCACTACAATCCATTTTGAATGCAGCTGCGGAGCTAACCTTCCTCGCTAGACGTTCATCGTCTGCAGATCCGCTCCGTCAGTCCCTCCATTGGTTACTTGTATTCTACCGTATTCAATATAAAATACTTTTACTTACATACAAGGCCATTAACCAAACTGCACCAACATACATCTCTTCACTCATCTCAAAATATCTCCCTACCCGACCTCTCCGCTCTGCACAAGATCTGCGTCTCTCATCCACACGTATTACTTGTTCCCACTCAAAATTAAAGGACTTTATCCGGGCTTCCCCCATTCTGCGGAATGCCCTCCCACGCACAATAGTCTCCAAACCTTTAAACGTTCCCTGAAAACTCACCTCTTCAGACAAGCGTATCAAATTCCAGACCCACCCACATATCCTGCAACGCTTCCCTATCTAATTACATCCTCTCTGTACAGTACACATAACATCACATATTTTGTCTTCTAACATTGCTGGGTGATCATATCATACAACCCATTAAGAATCTAGCAATCTGGGGAACCATTATGTAACAGGTAGCATCTATCCTTGTGTATCAATGCCTATTTCCCTCGCTTGTGAGCAGGGCCTTCCTACCTCTATGTCTGTTTGTTTTTACCCAGGTTTGTTCTATAACTGTTGTTCTAATTGTAAAGCGCAACGGAATATGCTGCGCTATATAAGAAACTGTTAATAAATAGATAATAAATAGATTTGGATGTTGGATGTATAGAGGAGGCATAGGAGTGTATATTTAATGGGCGAAGAGGTGTAGAAAAATGAATTCTGCCGAGAGGAAACCAAAAGACAGACAGGAGCAAATGCCATAGGATACCTGCCCAATCTGGCTACATCTGGAAATGTTGGGCCAATTACATCTGGAAATGTTGGGCCAATTACATCTAGAAATGTTGTGCAACCGAGTGCAATCGATTGTTCTCTGTTCGCTGTATATTTTGTAAAATGAGACCAGCGAGGCAGAAGGTTGTGTCCCCCAGTGGTTCTATTAGCAGGACGTCTATTAGAAGTTGTTGTTTTAGGATTAGTCATCAGGAATCAATGCCACAAAAGCGTACATAACCAAATATATGTTTAATGTGTTAACTACACAATGATTCATCAACGTCTAAAATAGTGGTATCTCTGAGCACGATCGCCGACGCAGTCACATACAACAGCAACAACAGAAATTGCATACAGACACTCTGAACCAACCATAAATAAAATATCTTTACTTGCACCCATCACTTACAACAGTAGGGGGAGCCATTCTGTGGGTATGAACCAAGAAATCTTCAGGTAAATGCAGCCTATGAATTCACGAGACACATGGGCTGCATGGTCATAAATATGTTGGGTCAACCAACAAAATGGCCGCCTCGACGCCACGTAGGTGATAAGTGAATAAGTGATTCCTCCCGTTAAATACAGAACTGTACGGATATTTGAAGGAATGTAATGATCATCTATTCTCTTCCATGACACTTCCTTCCATGCCATAAAGAAAATTATTTCTCAGTCTTCCTATTCTTCTTGCCGATACTTTTCCTTTAAAAAATAGCACTTTAGGATTTTTCAAGTTTCCAAGCAAAAATAGGTGTCGACTGTACAATGCCCTATACATAAATGCCGCCATCTTGTGCTAGTAGTAAAATAAAGTCTCCGGTTTCATGCAACGTTGCATCTAAAGTAAGGACAATTTTTGGAGATCTTTGATTAGATGAAATGTCAGTTTTCCAGTGTACCAGTAGAGGGCAGAAGAGTCAGTCTGTATATTTAGCTTGTCTCTGGTTCTGTACACGCCAACGCTGAGGACGTAAGCCTGGTGGCGGGCAGTCTCAGCTCTTCCGTAGGCTGAGATCAGCGCTGTGTACCAAGATGGACAGAGACTGGTTGTCCAGCGCGTCCTCCTTTCTGAGACTGAGGAACGATTCCCGTGTGATCTGCAGGATTTCCCGTAACCCCTTGTTCTCTTGCTGTCAGGGGGGTAAAAAAAAAATAAGATTTTAAACCTACCGGTAAATCTTTTTCTCCTAGTCCGTAGAGGATGCTGGGGACTCCGTAAGGACCATGGGGTATAGACGGGCTCCGCGGGAGACATAGGCACTCTAAAGACTTTAGATGGGTGTGCACTGGCTCCTCCCTCTATGCCCCTCCTCCAGACCTCAGTTAAAGAACTGTGCCCAGAGGAGACGGACAGTACGAGGAAAGGATTTTTGTTAATCTAAGGGCAAGATTCATACCAGCCCACACCATTCACACCGTACAACCTGGAATATACGCAACCAGTTAACAGTATGAGCCAAAGACTGTTCTAAACTGTAACATAACCCTTATGTAAGCAATAACTATATACAAGCCTTGCAGAAAAGTAGTCCGCACTGGGACGGGCGCCCAGCATCCTCTACGGACTAGGAGAAAAAGATTTACCTGTAGGTTTAAAATCTTATTTTCTCTTACGTCCTAGAGGATGCTGGGGACTCCGTAAGGACCATGGGGATTATACCAAAGCTCCAGACCGGGCGGGAGAGTGCGGATGACTCTGCAGCACTGATTGAGCAAACATCAGGTCCTCATCAGCCAGGGTATCAAACTTGTAGAATTTTGCAAAGGCTGTAAAGCCGAGATGCCTCGGGCAGCCGCCCAAGAAGAGCCCACCTTCCTAGTGGAATGGGCCTTTACCGAATTAGGTAACGGCAATCCAGCCGTAGAATGAGCCTGCTGAATCGTGTTACAGATCCAGCGAGCAATAGTCTGCTTAGAAGCAGGAGCGCCAACTTTGTTGGCCGCATACAGGACAAACAGTGCCTCTGTTTTCCGAACTCGAGCCGTCCTGGCTACATTAATTTTTAATGCCCGAACTACATCAAGAGACTAGGAATCCTCCAAGTCACCACAATAGGTTGGTTCATATGAAACGATGAAACCACCTTAGGCAAAAATTGAGGACGAGTCCTCAACTCTGCTCTATCCACATGGAAAATCAGATAGGGGCTTTTGTGAGACAAAGCCGCCAATTCGGACACCCGCCTCGCAGATGCCAAGGCTAGCAACATGACCACTTTCCAAGTGAGAAATTTTAACTCATCTGTTTGAAGAGGTTCAAACCAGTGTGACTTAAGGAACTGTAACACCACATTAAGGTCCCATGGCACCACCGGGGGCACAAAAGGAGGCAGGATGTGCAGCACTCCCTTTACAAAAGTCTGGACTTCCGGGATAGAAGCCAATTCCTTCTGAAAGAATATTGACAGGGCCGAAATCTGCACCTTAATAGAGCCTAACTTTAGGCCCATATCCACTCCTGTCTGCAGAAAGTGGAGAAAACGGCCCAGGTGGAAATCTTCCGCAGGAGCATTCTTGGCTTCACACCAAGATACATATTTCCTCCAGATACGGTGATAATGTTTCGCCGTCACCTCCTTCCTAGCTTTTATCAGAGTAGGGATGACTTCCCCCGGAATACCTTTCCTAGCTAGGATTTGGCGTTCAACCGCCATTCCGTCAAACATAACCGCGGTAAGTCTTGGAACACGCAGGGCCCCTGCTGCAACAGGTCCTCCCTGGGAGGAAGAGACCACGGATCTTCTGTGAGCATTTCCTGAAGATCTGAATACCAGGCCCTTCGAGGCCAATCCGGAACAATGAGTATTGTCTGGACTCTTTTTCGTCTTATGATTCTCAATATTTTTGAAATGAGTGGAAGAGGAGGGAAGACATAGACCGACAGAAACACCCATGGCGTCACCAGGGCATCTACCGCTACAGCCTGAGGGTCCCTTGATCTGGAACAATACCTCCGAAGTTTCTTGTTGAGGCGTGACGCCATCATGTCTATTTGAGGAAGTCCCCAACGACTTGTTATTTCTGCAAAAACTTCTTGCTGAAGACCCCACTCTCCTGGATGGAGATCGTGTCTGCTGAGGAAGTCTGCTTCCCAGTTGTCCACTCCCGGAATGAAGACTGCTGACAGTGCGCTTACGTGATTTTCCGCCCAGCGAAGAATCCTGGTGGCTTCCGCCATTGCCACTCTGCTCCTTGTCCCGCCTTGGCGGTTTACATGAGCCACTGCTGTGACGTTGTCCGATTGAATCAGAACAGGTAGGTCGCGAAGAAGAGTCTCCGCTTGTCGTAGGCCGTTGTATATGGCCCTTAATTCCAGCACGTTGATGTGTAGACAAGCCTCATGGCTTGACCACAGTCCCTGAAAATTTCTTCCTTGTGTGACTGCTCCCCATCCTCGGAGGCTCGCGTCCGTGGTTACCAGAACCCAGTCTTGAATGCCGAACCTGCGACCCTCCAGAAGGTGAGCACTCTGCAGCCACCACAGTAGAGATACCCTGGCCCTAGGGGACAGGCTTATCTTCTGATGTATTTGCAGATGGGACCCCGACCACTTGTCCAGAAGGTCCCACTGAAATGTCCTTGCATGGAACCTGCCAAAAGGGATGGCCTCGTAAGCCCCCACTATCTTTCCCAGTACTCGAGTGCATTGATGAACTGACACTCTTTTTGGCTTTAACAGGTCTCTGACCATGCTCTGGAGTTCCTGGGCTTTTTCCGTTGGGAGAAAAACCCTCTTCTTGTCCGTGTCCAGAATCATGCCTAAAAATGATAGCAGAGTCGCTGGAATCAACTGCGACTTTGGCAGATTTAGGATCCAGCCGTGTTGCTGCAGCACTCTCAGGGAGAGTGACACGCTTTTCTGTAATTGTTCCTTTGATCTCGCTTTTATCAGGAGATCGTCCAAGTATGGGATAATTGTGACTCCTTGCCTGCGTAGGAGCACCATCATTTCCGCCATTACCTTGGTGAAAATCCTCGGGGCTGTGGAAAGCCCAAACGGCAACGTCTGAAACTGGTAATGACAGTCCTGTACAGCGAATCTCAGGTACGCCTGACGAGGAGGATAAATGGGGACATGAAGGTATGCATCCTTTATGTCTAGTGATACCATAAAATCCCCCCCTTCCAGGCTGGAGATCACTGCCCGGAGAGATTCCAGCTTGAATTTGAACTTTTTTAGATACAGGTTTAGGGATTTTAGATTCAGAATGGGTCTGACCGAGCCATCTGGTTTCGGGACCACAGATAGGGTTGAATAGTACCCTTTCCCCTGTTGCATTAGGGGAACCTTGATAATCACTTGCTGTCGACACAGCTTTTGTATTGCAGCTAATACTATTTCCCTCTCTGGGGGAGAAGCTGGCAAAGCAGACTTGAAAAATCGGCGAGGAGGCACTTCTTCGAATTCCAGTTTGTAGCCTTGGGATACAATTTCTATCGCCCAAGGATTCAAATCTGACAGAAACCAGACCTGGCTGAAGAGTCGAAGACGTGCCCCCACCGGCGCAGACTCCCGCAGTGGAGCCCCAGCGTCATGCGGTGGATTTTGTAGAAGCCAGGGAGGACTTCTGTTCCTGGGAACTAGCCGAAGAAGGCATTCTTTTCCCTCTACCCTTACCTCTGGCGAGGAAGGAAGAGCCCCGACCTCTTCTGGACTTATGCGACCGAAAGGACTGCATCTGATATTGAGGTGTTTTCTTTTGCTGTGGGGGAACATAAGGCAAAAAAGAAGATTTACCCGCGGTAGCTGTGGAAACCAGGTCCGCGAGGCCCTCCCCAAATAAAACCTCACCCTTGTAAGGCAAAGTTTCCATATGTCTCTTTGAATCGGCACCACCCGTCCATTGGCGGGTCCACAGGGCTCGCCTAGCAGAAATTGCCATGGCATTGGCTCTTGAACCCAACAGCCCCACGTCTCTCGCAGCGTCTCTCATATATAATGCTGCGTCTTTAATATGACCCAAGGTCAATAAAATGCTATCCTTATCTAGGGTGTCAATGTCAGATGACAAGTTATCTGCCCATGCTGTTATTGCGCTACATATCCATGCCGATGCTACTACGGTCTGAGCAAGGCACCCGTATGTGCATATAATAATAAATTGATTTTAAGGTAGTCTCCTGTCTGCGATCAGCAGGATCCTTGAGGGCTGCCGTGTCAGGAGACGGTAGCGCCACCTTTTTGGACAAGCGCGTCAAAGCCTTGTCTACCCTGGGCGAGGATTCCCACCGTAACCTGTCCCGTGCGGGGAAAGGATACGCCATAAGAATTCTCTTGGGAATCTGCAGTTTCTGTGATATGCAAAACATCTTTTATTGCAATAATCATATAATGAATACTTTTGGCCACCCTTGGGTGTAACCTCGCATCATCGTAGTCGACACTGGAGTCAGAATCCGTGTCGGTATCAGTGTCTGCCACCTGGGACAGGGGACGTTTATGAGAGCCCGAAGGGCCCTGTGACACAGTCAAAGCCATGGATGGACTCCCGGCTTTTTCTCTGGACTCTGCTTTATCCAATCTTTTATGTAATAAAGACACATTTGCATTTAAAACATTCCACATATCCAACCAATCAGGTGTCGGCGTCGCCGACGGACACCACAATCATCTGCTCTACCTCCTCCTTAGACGAGCCTTCTGCTTCAGACGTGTCGACACACACGTACTGACACCCCCACACACACTGGGATATACAATTATAGGGACAGCCCCCCAATAAGGCCCTTTGGAGAGACAGAGAGAGTATGCCAGCACACACCCAACGCCACTGAACACTGGAATAAAATCCCAGACTGTACAGCGCTCTATTATATATGAAATAATACACTCACTGTGCCAATTAAATGTCCCCCCCCCCTCTTTTTTGCCCTCTGTACTTGAGTTCAGCAGGGGAGAGTCCGGGGAGCAGCTTCTCTGCAGCTTGCTGTGGAGAAAAATGGCGCTAGTTAGTGCTGGAGGATCAAGCTCCGCCCCCTCAACGGCGGGCTTCGGTCCCGCTCAAAATCTTTATACTGGCGGGGGATTTCTAATATACTGTCTCCGCAGTATATAATATCATGGCCAGTGTCCCTAGAGGTTATTTTTGCTGCCCAGGGCGCCCCCCCTGCGCCCTGCACCCTTACAGTGCCATCAGTGTGTGTGAGTGTGGGAGCAATGGCGCTCAGCGGGTACCTCAGTGAAGATCTGAAGTCTTCTGCCGCCTGTGAAGTCTTCTTTCTTCTTATACTCACCCGGCTTCTATCTTCCGGCTCTGTGAGGAGGACGGCGGCGCGGCTCCGGGACGAACAGCGAGGACGACACCTGTGTTCCGACCCTCTGGAGCTAATGGTGTCCAGTAGCCTAAGAAGCAGAACCTATCAGTTAAGTAGGTCTGCTTCTCTCCCCTCAGTCCCACGATGCAGGGAGCCTGTTGCCAGCAGTGCTCCCTGAAAATAAAAAACCTAACAAAAAGTATTTTCAGAGAAACTCAGTAGAGCTCCCCTGCAGTGCACCCTTCTCCTCTGGGCACAAGATCTAACTGAGGTCTGGAGGAGGGGCATAGAGGGAGGAGCCAGTGCACACCCATTTAAAGTCTTTAGAGTGCCCATGTCTCCTGCGGAGCCCGTCTATACCCCATGGTCCTTACGGAGTCCCCAGCATCCTCTAAGACGTAAGAGAAAAAAACAAAACCATATATGTAATAATCACAAGTGATACAGAATATGGTCAGTGATAAATGGTAAATAAAAACACTGACATGTCATAACGGAATATAGGAAAGCAAGCAACCGGTGGCTCTTCAGGTGGTAGAGAACAACAAGTCCCAGAATGGGGATACGGTCATTAGGGTGACAGTTCAAAAGATCAACACGAGTTGTTCACATTTTTTTTTTTGTGTGACTTTCATACTTTACAATCCACGTGGACTACGATTGGGAACGGTAACGCGAGCGAACACGGTGCACTAATTGGGGTTCCCAGTCTCTTTACGAAGAAATTGACACCAAAAAAAGAAAAAAAAAAGAAAAACCTCATGTCGACCTTTTGACCTGTACACGTCGACCTAATGCATGTTAACCAATAGTGGTCGACCTAATGACTGTCAACCCAACAACCCATACCCCCATAATGCACTAGATGTTTGCGCTTCACCTGCTGAATATATGTGTAACTGAAGCAACATTTCACGTCAGAATTATGGGCATCAATATCCTCCCCAGAGACCTTTGCGGATATATATATATATATATATATATATATATACACGAAAGCCCTCAACTCTCTCACTCACTCATCACTAATTCTCTTCCCGATATGTTAGGAAGATGAAATGTAACACAGGTATTCTTCAGGTGGGAAATAGGAAAACTACGTAATTAGAATTTTAAACCTCCCATAAGGGGATGACAAAGGGGGATAACATAATGACGTCATTACCAATGCGCGGCTTGCAGTGCATGAATGATAACGTCCAAACGGACAATCGGATCAAAATGTGGATTGCACCTCCAGGCGGGTAGAATTTAATAAACTACAAAAATGGTCCTGTCACTTTTTACTGTTCTGCTACGGGTGCTCCTCGGGTAACGCCAAGAACCATGGATTCATATATACTTACATTAACACGTCTCAAATTTACATCTGTATAGATTTACCAAATTTTTAACGCTAATTTATATTTATAACCGTGACAACCAGAAACTCCTGTGTGAAGAACGAGCAGAACACACTTGTTTATTTCATAAATAAAGCATCAAATTCTCATAAAGGGGAAGAAGTACTGAGCTTTGAAAAGTGATAACGTACCAGCCAATCAGAACCTAGCTGCCATATCCAGGATGTGTTTGAAAAATGACAGTTAGGAGCTGATTGGCTGGTACTTTAGAACGTTTTAAGGCTTAGTACATCTGGCCCAATATCTGTAGTTTCCTTTCACACACTGTATGAGGTACTGGCTATAAGAGTTCGTTTTCCATTTACTGGGCTATCTGTAGAGAATCTCTAGACTGTAAAAGATCTTTAGCGTAACAATTTGTTCCTGTAAATACCGGTAATAACACACAGAGCCATCACGTGCTCCAATGGTTTCTGGTACAGTGTCGGCGCAGGCCCTGCTGTAGTGGCATGCAACCCACAAAAGATCTCCAGTGTCCACTCTCTGCCAGTATACGGTCACAGTCAAGAAAACCGTATATTTGCATTCAATTGCTTTTCTTTGCGTTCTATACAACGTGTAAGTCCGAGCTAAAAAGTTTAAACCAGTGGCAGCATTTACATTAAAGAAAGATCGTGGATGATAGAATTACACGCTGATTCAGTTTTAAGTTGATTGCAGAATAAAGAACTTATAGTGGGGCGATTCAATTGTTTTCACCTGTGGCTACCACTAGGAAGACACAAAATGGAGCTATTCAATTGCTTTGTTTAGACACCCGTTAGCCACGGGACACACATTTCTACTAGCCACATCAGGAGGCAGCAAGAAGGAAATTAGACGCTGTTCCCGTCTATGGCCGTGTATAAAGTAATGGACGCCTGATCAGTGCAACAACTGAATTGCTCCGATAGGCGGCCATTACTTTGGGCGTCCAAAAAAAACATTTGTATCGCCCCCATAGAATACTTTAAAACACATCACATGTGACTTGCACAAGGAACACTTGGTTAGAAACTTTGTTTCCTCTCTGCCCTTTATCTCTCGTTTCTTTCCTTCAATGGTCACCAATTTCTCGCCACTTCTACCCTAACATTCCCCAGCATATCTAAATAATTATTTACTCTCGTCTCCCACTGCTAGGGAGACGGGACACTCTCAGCCGGAGACGCCATGCCATCAGGAACGGGGTAAGTATGGGGGTGTAAATGTAATGTCCCATTTGTCAGGCCAGTTGGGTGTAACAACAGACGGAATACGTACCTCAAGGTTTAGGATTCGGTCGTGTTCCAGGTTACCGCGCTGCTCATCCATTTCAACTGCCTGCTTCATCACCGCGGTCATCTCAGTGATTTTATCAATGTGGCTTTGTAATTCCTAATAAAAATAAAGGCATCCTGAAATGAGATGCTGTAAGATGGTCTATGCTGCTGTTTCAGCACAATAGGACTAATTAATGACGAAATAAATAAAACTATATTTCATTTTTAGCACCGAGAAAACATGCAAGACATGCAAGACTGAACTTCCCGACCAGACCTTCGCAAACCAAGTCATCCCCACTAATCAAATCCAATCAGTAATCCATCCCCTGCAGACCAGCGGCCTCTTAATGAGCCACACCGGGGACAACACCTGTACAGGAATCTGGGTACCTTGGAATGCTGCTCTTTCAGTTTCACAATTATCCCCGGGTCGTCTTTCTTGCTCGCCATCAGTAGGCGGAACATCTGCTCTCTGTACTTGCTCATGATCAGCTCCAGCGCAGACTGGTGTTCTTCCAAAGACGTGTGCAGCTCTATTAAAGATTGCACATTGAAGATACATTTTATACGTAGGAAACGCATTAAAATGACAGCTAGGCACTGCATGTGGGTTTCTCATTACACAATCCAGGTGAGCAATGTATTATATATAGCATTAAGGGTAGATACACATGGGATGTGGCGTTCAATATAGACAAAGGAACAGGGCCGGATTTAGAAGGAGGTGAAGGGGGCGACCACCCACCCCAACACAGTCATAGCCAAGCCCACTTTTTGAGCAGAAGAGAGCTCTCCAGGGAGAGCCTGAGGCAGAACGCTGTGCTGCGGCCTGTACCACAGCAGCACAGAGGAGCCAGGAGAGCAAGGGTTACAGAGCATTTGCCCCTCTCTTGCAGGTGTGTGGGTACTAGGGCTAATAAATACAATTACCCCACAGCACAGTCACATGTACATAGAACAATCACAAAGCTCTATCTCAGTCTCACTCAAAAAGTTCAGTTTTTCATGAATTGAGAGGAGGAGTTAGGATTGCAGATGGGAGGAGTTGGGACTGGAGAGGGGAGGAGTCAAGATTAAACAGTAAACTGCCCCCCCTAAAAGAAAAGTCTAGATCCGTCCATGCAAAGGAAAGCAGAACATTTACTGTGATTAGGAGTGTCATTTCATGCACGATTTTCCAGTATTCCCAGTGCGCGCTCATGTATATGGCCGCCTATATCCATGGGGGAAAATGTTCAATTTTTGCCGCATTGTCACATGACTGGACACACTTCAAAGTAAAGGAACGCTAAGCGCTGAAAAAATAATAGAACCTCTATCATGCAGATCCCTGGAAGGAGAACCCCGGTACTGACCTTTATTCTCCTGCTGCAGTTCTCTGATCTGCCGGTTCTCCTGCTGGATCCCCAAGACCAGCGTAGACCGCGGCCGGTGTCTCGCCACCTCGTTCAGTTCCAGGATCTCCTCCTGGTACTGGAACCAAAACAATCACTATATAAATGTCAGAATTAGCTGCGTTTGTGGAATTAATGGTCCATTCACTTCAGTTACGTTGGCAGGTGTGGTTTATACAGTAGGTTCAATGGCAGTGGATGTTTCTCCAAATAACCTTTATTGGAGTTTCCACGTTCATTGCTCCTTTCTGTGCTTTTCATCCAGGTCTTTATATGCTAGAATAGTCATCTATTTTTTATGATCAAGGTGACTATAAGAAGCACTTTTACGTTATTAATAGCGTTTACATATATGGCTCAGTAAAGTTCTGTATATATAACACGAAGACATAAAGGGCTTCTTCGCCTGCAGCTGATAACACAATGGTAGAGACTAGGTCTGTCTCTGGCGCCAAAGTTGGTGTTTGTAGCGCTGGCGGTTCTGTAAAGAGCAACGCTTTGATGTGAAGGCGAGAGTGCAATGCGTGAATATATGTGACAAATTCAATGTATTTTTGTATATTTGATACACTTGTCTGAATCGGATTATATTTAGGGGGGAATCCAATCAGCTGTGAACAGCTGTGCGCCGAACGTGTAGAATTTCCAGGGCTGCGAGTAAAAATGTGCGAGTCAGACACTAGAAGGGTTGGAGTGGGGCAAGTTATGCCAACATTTGATAACGCCTTCCTAGTGACTATGGGGGTCATTCCGAGTTGTTCGCTAGCTGCATTCATTCGCTGTGCAGCGATGATGCAAAAAAACGGCACTTCTGCGCATGCGGCGAAATGCACACGCGCGATTTACTATTACAACAAACGATGTAGTTTCACACAGGGTCTAGCGAAGCTTTTCAGTCGCACTGCTGGCCTCAGAGTGATTGACAGGAAGAGGGCGTGCCTGGGTGTCAACTGACCATTTTCAGGGAGTGTTCGAAAAAACGCAGGCGTGCCAGGAAAAACGCAGGCGTGGCTGGGCGTGTTTGTGACGTCAAAACAAGAACTGAACAGTCTGAAGTGATCGCAAGCGCTGAGTAGGTATTGAGCTACTCTCAAACTGCACAAGAAAACTTTGTAGCCGCTCTGCGATCCTTTCGTTCGCACTTCTGCTAAGCTAACATACACTCCCAGTGGGAGGCGGCATAGCGTTTGCACGGCTGCTAAAAACAGCTAGTGAGCGAACAACTCGGAATGACCCCCTATATACATTATGAAATGTACTATTATGCAGCCATTTGAGCCTGTGGGTACTCAGAACATGATACAGGCAAGGGCTGGGAATCTCACCCACAAACAGACTGTTTCACCCTGTGTGGGACTCATCAGTGCAGGATAGAGGCTTCTGCTACTTGGGCAGTGATGCCATAGAGAAAAAAAACACTGCAAAGCTTAACATATTGTATGCAATAGTGGTAAAAACGTAACGAGTTCATGTTTCCCCACAGAATTCTGTGGTCCCTTCCCAATGTGTAATATTACAGACCTGCTTCATAGCTTCTACGCGTTTGTTGAGCACGGTCGTCTGCTCAATAAGGGATTCTGCGGCACCGTCATGTTCTCGTAATCTCTCCACCAACGATTTTGCATCTGCCAGGACCTTCTCTATCGTACAACTCATATTCCTGTAGAAACAGAAACATTACACGTGTCACGGCTTTCACAGTAAGAGCCACTCTCCCCTACAGTCCCAGGAATTATGTACTGCATCCCCTGAAAGGCCGGAGCATTCCTCTGAGGTTTCCTAGTATGAACCTGCCTTTTACCATGCTCTTATTTTCCTGAGCACAGCAGAGCCAGGCGGTGACTGCCCAGGGAGTTTTCAGGGAGTAATCTGCCAGAGACAGATAAGGCGGTCACTGTCAGCAGCAGGAGGAAAGCGAAAGAGAACGGAACATATTGTATAAGACGGAAGTTGTCCTATCCTCTAAGGCTTCTGCTGATGGCACCGATGGTTCAAGCTTCTCACCCCAACTGTGTTTTGACTCTGGAAAGTTTGGTCAGAGGCAGTGACTGTGAGACATGCAAGAGCTTGTACAAAACTTTCCCACTCCTACAAATGTCCGCAGATGTGGACCTGTCACAGGGGATATGCATATTCCAGCAGTCTGGACAACTATCTTCTAAGCAGATTTATTGTAGTTTTTTTTTTACTGAAAACAATTAGAGATGTGCACTGGCTATAAATGTAACTACATCCATCATACCGTACATCTGTGTTGTCCTAGCTACAGGCAATGAAAGTAAACCTGATTTGAAGGTATTATTTTCTGACAGTGGTCAGCCCCAAACCTCTGTACCAGTGGGGTCATTCCAAGTCGGTCGCTCGCTAGCTACTTTTAGCAACCGTGCAAACGCATAGTCGCCGCCCACGGGGGAGTGTATTTTCGCTTTGCAAGTGTGCGAACGGCTTTGCAGCGGAACTCAAAAACATTTTGTGCAGTTTCTGAGTAGCGCTGGACTTACTCAGCCCTTGCGATCACTTCAGTCTTTTTGGAGCCGGAATTGACGTCCTCCAAACGCCCCGGACACGCCTGTGTTTTTCCTACCACTCCCAGAAAACGGTCAGTTGACACCCATAAACGCCCTCTTCCTGTCAATCCCCTTGCGATTGGCTATGCGAATGGATTCTTCGTTAAAACCCCCGCTCAGCAACAATCTGCTTTGTACCCATACGATGCGCGTTCGCATTGCGGTGCATATGCATGCGCAGTAGAAACCTGATCGCTACGCTGTGAAATTCGGCAGCGAGCAATCAACTCGGAATGATCCCCCAAATCCTTAGTGTGATTACACTGTGGGTAATTAAAGAGACCAGGCCGTGACTTTATGTGAGAGTAATTACTATGTTACTGTATTACATTATTACGGCCCTGGGCTTCTTCTCTCTTTCTGTTATGCTAATAAGTTTCTGTGAGTTAGAGGGCATAAGGTTAGTGGGGACACCCACGAATGGGAATAGCCCCTTTTAGCCGGCATTCCGGCTGTCGGCATTGTCAGCGGTCGGGATTCCGGAGTCGGTATCCAGATCGCCGGGATCCCAACTGCTGATAATGTCACTACATCCCTTTAGTGGTGTGGGGTGTCAGGTGAAGTGGGTTTGGGGCAGTTACTAGGTGGGAGTGTTGTCTCAGGAAGGTAGGGTTGAGGCAGTTACTGGGAGAAGAGAGGTGTCAAGAGGAAGTGGGGTTGGGGCAGTTACTGGGAGGGGTGTCCAGTGGAGTGGGGTTGGAGCAGTTACTGGGAGGGTGGAGTGCAGGGGTAGTGGGGCAGTTACTGGGAGGGTGGAGTGCAGGGGTAGTGGGGCAATTACTGGGAGGGTGGAGTGCAGGGGTAGTGGGGCAATTACTGGGAGGGTGGAGTGCAGAGTAGTGGGCCAGTTACTGGGAGGGTGGAGTGCAGGGGTAGTGGGGCAGTTACTGGGAGGGTGGAGTGCAGGGGTAGTGGGGCAATTACTGGGAGGGTGGAGTGCAGAGTAGTGGGCCAGTTACTGGGAGGGTGGAGTGCAGGGGTAGTGGGCCAGTTACTGGGAGGGTGGAGTGCAGGGGTAGTGGGCCAGTTGCTGGGAGGGTGGAGTGCAGGGGTAGTGGGCCAGTTACTGGGAGGGTGGAGTGCAGGGGTAGTGGGCCAGTTACTGGGAGGGTGGAGTGCAGGGGTAGTGGGCCAGTTACTGGGAGGGTGGAGTGCAGGGGTAGTGGGCCAGTTACTGGGAGGGTGGAGTGCAGGGGTAGTGGGCCAGTTACTGAGAGGGTGGAGTGCAGGGGTAGTGGGCCAGTTACTGGGAGGGTGGAGTGCAGGGGTAGTGGGCCAGTTACTGGGAGGGTGGAGTGCAGGGGTAGTGGGCCAGTTACTGGGAGGGTGGAGTGCAGGGGTAGTGGGCCAGTTACTGGGAGGGTGGAGTGCAGGGGTAGTGGGCCAGTTACTGGGAGGGTGGAGTGCAGGGGTAGTGGGGCAGTTACTGAGAGGGTGGAGTGCAGGGTAATGGGGAAGTTACTGGGAGGGTGGAGTGCAGGGTAATGGGGAAGTTACTGGGAGGGTGGAGTGCAGGGGTAGTGGGCCAGTTACTGAGAGGGTGGAGTGCAGGGGTAGTGGGCCAGTTACTGGGAGGGTGGAGTGCAGGGGTAGTGGGCCAGTTACTGGGAGGGTGGAGTGCAGGGGTAGTGGGCCAGTTACTGGGAGGGTGGAGTGCAGGGGTAGTGGGCCAGTTACTGAGAGGGTGGAGTGCAGGGGTAGTGGGCCAGTTACTGAGAGGGTGGAGTGCAGGGGTAGTGGGCCAGTTACTGGGAGGGTGGAGTGCAGGGGTAGTGGGCCAGTTACTGAGAGGGTGGAGTGCAGGGGTAGTGAGCCAGTTACTGGGAGGGTGGAGTGCAGGGGTAGTGGGCCAGTTACTGGGAGGGTGGAGTACAGGGGTAGTGGGCCATTTACTGGGAGGGTGGAGTGCAGGGGTAGTGGGGCAGTTACTGGGAGGGTGGAGTGCAGGGGTAGTGGGGCAGTTACTGGGAGGGTGGAGTGCAGGGGTAGTGGGGCAGTTACTGGGAGGGTGGAGTGCAGGGGTAGTGGGGCAGTTACTGGGAGGGTGGAGTGCAGGGGTAGTGGGGCAGTTACTGGGAGGGTGGAGTTCAGGGGTAGTGGGGCAGTTACTGAGAGGGTGGAGTGCAGGGGTTGTGGGGCAGTTACTGGGAGGGTGGAGTGCAGGGGTAGTGGGGCAGTTACTGGGAGGGTGGAGTGCAGGGGTAGTGGGGCAGTTACTGGGAGGGTGGAGTGCAGGGGTAGTGGGGCAGTTACTGGGAGGGTGGAGTGCAGGGGTAGTGGGCCAGTTACTGGGAGGGTGGAGTGCAGGGGTAGTGGGCCAGTTACTGGGAGGGAGGAGTGCAGGGGTAGTGGGGCAGTTACTGAGAGGGTGGAGTGCAGGGGTTGTGGGGCAGTTACTGGGACGGTGGAGCGCAGGGGTAGTGGGGCAGTTACTGAGAGGG